>NC_029776.3:105853551-105875451 GCF_000817695.3 Arachis duranensis
GGAGGAAGAAGATGAAGAGTAAACATTGTTGTTCAGCTCCGAAGAGGAGTTGATATTGTTATTGTTGTGAGAATTACCATTAACCTTGAAAATCGGCGAAGATGCTTCTGCAATGGCGATGAAAATCGGCCAAGATCTTGCTGGAGGCGGTGACGGATACCGGACTGGAAGCTGCGAAGAAGACCGGGGTGGAGGCGGCGACGTTCAGGTTGCGACGAGGGAAGGCAACGACGATTCTGCCTCAGCCCTCATTTCGGGAAGACGACGATTTTGCGGTGAGATCGTGAAAGTGAGAGACAGTGGCGGTAAGAGGAGAAGAGCGTGGCGGAGAGAGAGGAGGAGGGTGTCGGACGGCGGCGAGAAGAGAGCCACAGAGGTGCGAATTTCTGGGCTGATTGTGAGGGAGGATTTGAATTTTAGAAGAGGAGTGACGGCAGTGGCATAAGATTAGGGTTTTGTTTTCTCGGAAGTAATATATATATATATTAGTCATTTCCACGGGACGGGACCTCTCCACCGGCCCGTTTATTTTACGGTTCTCCGTTCCTTGGTGGGACGAATCCAAGCAACCCAACAATAGCTTTTGAATAAGTATGACTAACTTCTTCAACTTGTTCATATATGCTCTATTTTACTATCAAAAATGTTATAACTATCAGTCTATCAGAAATGCAAATCAAGACCTCAAACATATATGTAATACTCGTTTCGTTTTTAACATATACATCACTTTGTTCCACTACGGGAGTTATACCATTTGAATCACCAACTCATTCAGATAATGAAAAATAACAATATTACAAAGTTTAAATTGAAAAAGTAAAAATTATCCTGATTAAAAACATAAGATACATTTGATAAAAAAAATATATAGAAGCCATAACTCTAATGTTGTATTTCTACACATAATTAATAGACAAAATATCATAACTATTCTCAAATTAGTATTTGAAATATATTATTATTTCGTTTAGCCCAGAATAGATATTAAGTTGATGGTTCTCCTCAAAAGAAATACTGATGCAAGGACATATAATCATCAACAACATTTAAAGTTATTGTAGTCATAATTGGAGATATTGATTTAAGCGGAATTAATAGAGATATAATAATTGAGATAAAGTCAAAAATGTTGTAAAGGATAGAAATAGTACATCCAATGTACCTTACTTTTTAATATCCTTTGTTGTTTTTATCCGATGAGGATGGTTACAAATTACATATAGTTACTTTTTTTTACCAAATGTCAGAAAAACGGAAAAAAAATCAACAATAAGCATGAGGGATTTCTTTATATATAGACTTCAAAAAAGGACTGACGACTCTCAAATTCTTTTACGGCCAAGAAAATTACTGCAACAATTCATAATAAACGCCTACACTATAGTTGAGTCAGAACGGCTTTTATACTTGCGATTTAAACAACCAAACTTGAAGCTAGGTAAGTTCAAGCAATTGCATGAGTGTATGGATCATAACGAAACTAATGCCATTAACACAAGTTAAAGAATTATTCTTCCAAAAAGTTTTATTGGTGGTCCAAGGTACATGTTCAACAATTACAAAGATGTTTTTGCAATATGTAAATATGCCGACAAAATTATTTTATTACTATAATATGTAATCTAGAATGGAATGAGATAAAAAGAAAAAAAAAAAAAAAAAAAAAAAGGAAGAGAGAAACATTCTTTGAAAAGATTATTGGATATAAGTATAACTAATCTTTCTACAAATTTTTATTTACTCTGTCTAAATTATCTATAATATACTAATCGTATAGTACACTATTGGTATTAAAAAATAATTATGTATAGAATACTTACATGATACGCGTATCATTGGATAGTACACTATTTTAAGTGTATTACAGTACACTTATATAATTTGTATTACCTCAAGTTCATTGTATGTACACTTATATAGTTTTATATGATTTTATTTTAGCATAATTTTTTCATATTTGCACTACAGGCTTAATTTTATATAGTTTAGTTTAGAATTAATTATTTTTTAAATCACACTATCTAACTTATTTGCAATATACTTAGTTTTATATGCTTTATTTGCAATATACTTAGTTATATATGCTTTCGCATAAATCTTTTTTCGCATATGCTTTGTCCAAATAATTAGTAATATCATATCTTAAAATACAGTGATATCCAAATCAGTCACAAATCTAGTCATAACATAAACTAAATCCACTAGTATTTTAATGTCCAAACCACGGGTAATATAACAACATTAATGTAATCCTACTAAGAATATTTGCATTCAGTAATCACAAACTAAAATTAAAACTGGCCAATTAACCAAAACCTAAACACTAAACAAATATAACAGTAAAAAGATGCTAAAGACAGAGACATTTAGAAGGATAAAAAAAAATTGTATAATATCATAATATGATTATAATACCAATATATTATACATATACCTTAAACGAGCTAGCCTATTGGACTTTATAGGCTTTCTTTGAGGTCTACGACCCAAGCTGTTTAGCTAAACAAGCTTTTCAAAAAGCCTAAGCGTAGTTCATTTAGTACACGGGCTGAGTCGCGCCTAATGCTAGCCAAGCCATGAGCTCATGTTGAACAGCTCGACTCATTTCCAATCCTAGAGTTAATGCAGGACTTTGCTTCCATCTCTACTTTTCCTATGATTGGGAAACAAGAGAACCAGCACCTTCTGTCCTATGCGGCGCCCCCGCTTGGTTTGAAGACTTGTCTGCGCTACGAACATTGTACCTTTCGTATACCTTGTCCCGGTTCTCTGACCACCAAGTCTCTGCTTGATGCTCTCCGAATCTTCTCCGGCTGAAAGTCAATTTAATTCACCGCCACATCGATTACATATAGAATATGATGAATTAAAACAGCACTGATAATAATCAAGGAGATGCAAACACCTAGGATGTGTATTATATTTATTTTAGTGTTTTAAAAGTAACAATATAGTACTCACCTAAAAAATAACTTTTAGAAGTTCCATAAAAAGAATGATGTTAGGATAGAGATGTTGAAAATGTGAGCATAGATGGTTTTCAGAAGGAATGCCAGTTTCTTTTTTAAATGGTAAAAAGTAAAAACCAACTCCAAATGACATGAACATGAAAGATGAATGTTAGTAATGGAAACTGGGAGAATTAAAAATGTTGTTAAGAGTAGTTTTCTTTGACCAAATACTTCATTTAGGACCAAAGATATTAGACTAGTTTAAGATAAATCCAACAAGAGACACCAAAAGATATAGCATTAAAAGCAATTGCCCTAAAGATCATGGTTCAAGTCCATATATTATATTTTGTAAACCCTAGCTGCAACCAAATATACAACCATAACTGGGCACAGGTAATCAGTTAATGTGAAAATTATTTTTGTTACCTGAAACGAACTCGCTTCAAATCTCTTGTTCCGTCGCGCAGCGCAACAAGTGTTATATAGACACCAGGTTCATACTGTTCAATCCATTCTGCCTCAATCTGATTGCTATTAGTAGACAGTCCTGCATTCCTTGATCTTAAACCACTCTCGTCATCATGGAAATTCCCCGAATCCCTACCGTCAACAGTATCAGACATGCTGCCGCCACCATTTGACAATCTAGCATCTGGATAGTTGTCTGAACCATTGGACGTCACACTGGCTCGGTTTTGCTGGTCCAGAGTAGATCCATAGGTTCCTGGAAAGTTCCCCACAGTTCTATTGAGCAGAGAGGATTCGAATGCTGTAGAGGCCAAACTAGAGCCACTGATTGATTCGGCCCTCGAGTGGTGCCCACCATTTGAATCTGGAAGGTGGATACCATTTGGCTCAATACTGTTTGGTAGGTAAGCTGGTTTGATGTTCTCGGCATCATACGCTCCCGGTGGGAGCTTCTCAGCAAAACCTTTGAGCTGAATCAATGTGAATGTCCATCAGTGGAAGCATAGCACAGCAATATTATTGGTATAAGAAAGCAGCAAGAAAAATTTAGAGAAATTAACCACAAAAATAGACAACGGTAAACTAAACTTTGCCATACTAGGTGGCATGTCCTGTATTCATTAGCCATTGTATGTCTCGTTGCAAACTATGTTTACATTCAAACTAATAAGATTTGAACCTCTTGTTTCACCTGTAGTTTTATTAGTTCTTTCTTTATGTTCAATTGGACTAAAATTCATCTCATCTTTTCTCCTTACTGAGGTTTCGACTTCTCGAAACATGCGCCTAAACCACCTAAGGCATGATTACACATGTTTTCCACAATAAGTACCACACCAACATTTTCTATAATTTTAGATATCAGTGAAACTAATAAAAGAAACAAAGCCAAAATGAATGAATTGATCCAACGCTTGAATAGCATGCAAGAAGATTGCGAATGAGAACCATCATCCTCAAGAACTAACTCGACATACATGAAAATGAGGACAAACTGAAATGACATCGGACAATAAAGAATCGAATAAAAGTAAACCCTTTCAGGCTTCAAGAGAATGAAAATGAACCAGAAAATAACCTGTGCCGTAAGTGACTTTATAACTTCTTTTGCAGCTTTACATTTAGCAGATTCCTCAGCAGCCATTGCCATAGCATCTTGAGTCTTTTTGTTTGACCGCTGAAGCTCTAATTCTTGCAATTCACATCTCTGTTTCAGGCTTTCAACCTAATGATACCTATATTAGACTTTGCTTGATACCATAATATGTAATAAATACGATATATCCATAAACATGTTATACTAACTTTTCTGGAAATTTCAGCAAAGTGATCGTGTTTCACAAGGTTCATTTGTCAGACATAGAATGGCAGGGAAGTAATTAAAAATAGCGGAATATGGGTTGAATCTGGTCTAAACTTAAAGTAGGATATTTTGGATGTTGCTTTTCTTTCAGGGTTTCTTCTCCCTTTCCCCCTTTTTTCCAGATCCTACTGTCCCTAACTAATGGGAAAAGTGGGAAAAGCACTAAGACAGGATTTTTATTTTGGAGTTCCATATATATATATATAAACTCCATACAGACGAGAGAATGGGGTGAAGAAAATGTACCTGAGAACGTAACTTTTGCACTTCCTGATTTAAAAGTTCATTTGTTTTCTTCAAACTATCAGCAATGCTCTTGGAGAAGGAAAGTCCTGATGTTGTTGGAATAGGTGTAGCCGATCGAGGGGGGCTTGGTCTTCTAGAGAAAGGTGACACAGACCTGGAACTTACTCCAGAAGGTGCAACCACTGGTCTAGGCGCTGTACGCTTCAGATCAACAGCAGTTGCCAAGACAACATCTTTCAACTGTAGCAATGAAGGTGCTTGTGAGGTGCGAACAAGCGAGAATGTATCTGCTTTCTTCCCTTGTTTGGCTGCCTTACTGTCTAGCTGCTTTATCAAATCCATATTGGAAGGAACCAGTGCTTTCGACAATTTCAGGTCTGATTTTTCCAACCTGTCTTTGTTTTCACCTGACAGACGAGGCAGAGTATTTCTCCTATTACTGTTGCTAGCTTCTGCAACCTTGTTCAGTTTTGCAAAACAAGAATCACAAACTCGATAAGGCTTGCCAGGATTTGGAGCCAAGGCCGCCCTTAATGCTTTCCGTGAGCTGCATGAATGGCAATGTACAAGTCCACAATTATAACAATTGTGCCTCTTTCTAGTGAACCCAAATGCCTGTCTACAAGCCGAGCATTGAGACTGTTCGGCACCGGATACCCACTTATGAAGGCATATGGCAGCGGAGTAGTTTGAACCACATGCAATATATTTCACATGTCTATCCTTCAATGCTTCAACCAAAGTAGGTATTTTTCGATCTTCGACATCTCCATGACCCAATCTCCCATTTGCACCCTTCCCCCAAGTAAAAACTTCATTTTTTGATGTTAAAACGGCAACATGATATGCACCACATGCAATTTCATCAATCGATTCCACGGAAATCTTGTCTTCGACCAAGCATGGAAGCTTCCCATCAGACTGGGGATTCCCAAGCTGACCATAAACAGTGCTTCCCATCGTAAAAACACGTCCAGATGTTGTCAGACCCACTGTCAAACTGTGCCCGCATGCAATTTTATGAAAATTGTAGTCGATAAGTGCAGAAACACAAGTTGGTTTAAGTCGTGCCTCCTTATCCCCATGTCCTAGGCGATTTTTGTCTCCATCACCCCAGGTAAACAATTTACCAGATGATATACTTGAACTGGATTGTGTCACAATAACCTCTACAACCGCTGCAGTATGCCACACTCCACATGCAACAGCTATGGTCCTCAACCCTGATAAGGAGTCTACTTCTCTAGGATATGAAACATTTTCCCTGTCTCCATGGCCCAAGACACCGAACGTTCCGTCACCAAATGTAAAGAGTTGCCCAGTAGAAGTTATCAAGGCCGTGTGCCATGGACCACAAGCGACGAAAGCAACTTGAAGTCCCTCTAATGGACCAGCAATCCTCTTTGGTATCCAATGACTAACATCAGTGCCATGACCAAGAAGCCCAGCATTATGAGTACCATCACCCCATGTATATAGTTCCCCGGCCATTGTTACAGCACAAGAATGGAACTCTCCACAGGCAACAAAATCAATGGTTGAAGAAGCTAATGCTTCGACAAGGCGAGGTTGAACCACGTTCTTCCCAACACCATGGCCAAGGCGTCCTCCTGATTCTTCTCCCCATGTAAAAACTTCACCTTGTCTGGTGACTAGAGAAGCATGTCTAACGCCACATGCTATATGATGCACATCTAAAACTACATTGGATTCAAGTGGTCTTGGTAGAAGCACATCTGCCCTCGGACTGAAATAATTGATACTTTTATCAGCACCAACTTTCACAACGTTTTCACAGATAACCTCACCCCATATGTATACATCCCCTAGAGCTTCATAGTCATCTGGTGCAGATCCATGACTGGATGTGCTAGGAGCACTTGAAACACTAACACGAAAAGTATCTGAACTAGATCCTTTTACTTGCATATTTATTGGGTCTGATGGTGCATGTGATTTCTCAGAATTCAGGGTATTGTCAGGTCGGAATGTCTTTGGTGAAGTGTTCAGAAGACTCACAGGAATGTCAGGAGAACTGATGTCTAGGGAAGTACTCGCTGAACTTTCACTTGCACTATTTGATGTCAGATCTCTACTATCCTGAAAGTAATCGATCGAAAAGAATTATCAGCAACTTACTATGCATTTCATCAGGGGAAGCTACATGCAGCATAATGGTATCAGAGGAAGTATAGTAATTTAATAAATAAAAATTATATATTAAACAAAAAAAGAAAGAAAAAAGCTTCTTAACTCTTAAGTAATCAATTCGTATTGTTACCAAACATCACATCATCATAACATAAAAAGCTTAAATTAGGATATTCTCCACAATCTATTACTCCAACACCATTATAGAGAATAGGCTGAGTATAAAGTGCCAGTGTGTTTTTGAAAGAACTGCACTATAAATCCTTTCTAACAAAGAGCTACATACAGAAAATAAAGAGTAAAGGCCGTCTTTCCTTAGAAAAAAGAACAATCATCTTATAATGAAGTAGATAGGAATAAGCTGTCTCTATCTAGATGTATGCAAAACTTGCACTTAGAAAATAATGCAATAAATCTTGTATCCATGACTATGTTTCCTAGATCAAAGAAACATAGATATATAGTACAATAAACATAAACAACTAAAATGAGATAACTAGAATGTCTTACATCAAAATTGAGGCCACCGTCACTCCATCCATCAATTTTGGATCGACCACCACGACCAGAAGTTATCAGTGCTTTAAGACCAGCAATCCACGCCTCTGCCTCAACTTTATCTTTGCAAATCTGAAAAGCAAAACGAAAGAAATAATGTATTGTTATAACAAAAGGAATACAGAAAGTAAAAGAAAAATGATGATACGGAATCACATAATTCAACACTAACCAAATCAAGGGACCGCTTTCCGTTATTATAAATTAGTGAAAAAGATAAATAGTCCTTCTCGGGACGCAGGTAACGTTGAAAAACAGCCTGCCAAAAATATTAAGGAAATGTTAACACAGAAAATAAAAGATTAAGTTCATGGAACAATTTACTGAATTCACTTTGTTTGTCAAAAAAGGATGTTACAGCAAAGCATGCTGTCAAATATAAGTTATGAAATCTCACAGTTCTTTGCCCAGGAATAATTCTTGAGACAGAAGACAGCTTCAGACGTCTTTCTTCACTACTAGAAATCCAGATTAAAGTTGATTCATCCTGCAGTTTTCATATGAGTTATTGAGCACGGATAGAAGTAACTCAAATAAAAGTCAAAATTCAAGTTTACCCTACGTGAATGTTCAAGTTTATAGCTTACAACCATGGAAGTATATGTCCAACATGGCTGGTAATAACAATACTAAAAGAAGACCTAAAACCTACAACTAAAAAGGCAGTCATGAACCCAGAGAAATACCTATGCCAACTTGGAAAGTACTAATATTAGCCTCAAAGTGAAATTTACATACTGTCGAGTAGTAAGTTAAACTAGCTATAATAATCTAACGGCTATGTAGTAAAATGTCAGAGAATGGGGATAAAAATCATTAGGAGTCACCACTTACTACCTACGGTGAAATTGAAACAAATTAATCCCAACACCTTTCCAGATGAGAATCTACTTAAGAAACTCCAACTCCAATTGCATTTGGAATCATGTGAGTAATATATTGTAATTTATCCTAAGAAGGAAATATGAAATATCGAAAAAGCAAGTACAACTTAAGAGTCTTTTTCGTCCTATATAGGTAATCAAAGATCGACAAGATTGCAGAAGCAACTATCTTTCATGCTAAGAATTGAGGATATAATCAGTTAACTACTTGAGTATTATAAAAGCAGGAAGTTCATCTTGGAGCAGCTTTCATTCAGCTTACATTGGAAAGTCTAAATGGACAAAACTTGGGCTTTCCCTTACGACCATATTTAAGTAATTGAGAACCCCTTTTCAAAGCAACCAATGCCTGCAGAATAGAAGGTAACATCATAAACTACAAGAAAGATCAAGCAGACAGAACAAAATAAATAGAAGAAATACAGCTAACGGCGAAGAAGAGTAATTTAAATCATGCTATATCACAAATGCTGGCAGATTTCATAAGAAATAGAGTAATATGCAACACTGATTCAGTTTCAGTTAGGATCATATCTCACTTCTTTCTTAATATTATGACAACATGATGTAAGGTTCAAAATCCTACTTGCAAATGAACTATTTAATCATTACAATATGCCATTAGAAGACATCTAAAGACTTAGCAGCCAATAATTCAATACCCAAGTTACTACCCATAACCTATATCCTTCTGCACCCATTCAAACACAAACAAGCATGCCAATATCTCTACAATTCTCAAAAATGAACAAATTCAGTGGCTATATCTTCCCCTCGTACTATTATCTCCCTCAAACTTCTCACCTCAAATGAAAATATACATACATAATAATCATAAGAGCATTCCTAGCCAGCTCAAAAATGAAAAGGGGGAACAAAAAACCCTTCAACTATCTTCCACATTACAACAAAACACTGAAACAAAGCATCAAATTTGATGGAAAAAATTGCAACTTTCACACAAAACTTGTAAGTGGTAACCCTCTAACATAGAGAGAGATAAAGGAACCTGGTCGATGTCACGCTCGCCGGAGCTCCGTTCATCATCAACAACAACTCCAACCTCTTCTTCTTCTCTCTCCTCCACAACCACCATTCACCTTTCACACCATCAAAAACCAAAACATCTCTCACTTTCGAAAACAGAAAACCAAATCACCACTTCTTGTTTTCGCTTAGAATGCAAAGCTACTTCATTGATCTACCCTTATTCCATGAAACTCCATTTGAAGATTCCAAGTCAAACACAAATACAAAGCTTCTTCTTTAACTCACAGAACTGTGGAAAAAACAGAGCTTTCCGAGGCGGAAGAAACGGTCTCTCAAAAGGGTAGCGGTGGTTCGAAGCGGAAAGACGGTTTCCGAGGAAAAGTTCCGGCGAGAAATGCAGGTTCCGGCAGAGGAGAGAGAAAGAGAAAATAAAAAAAAAAAACACTTGAGACTTGAGAAAGAGAAAAACGGAGTCTGTGAAAAAGTACAACTAGTCAAAGACGAAGAAAGAAAAAGAAAATTAAATATAAATATAAAATAAATAATTTAATTAAATTTTTAGTTTAAAAAAAATGCAAGTCTCTTTTATTTTGCTCTCTATGAAAAAATATTAATTTTGTTTTTTAAATGTTGCTTAATTTGTTACATTATTATTTAACAAAAAACTTTAACCATTTTAAAAATGAAAATACTTTTTTTAAAATTTACTCAAAGTGGATTGGTTACATGAAGAAAAAGGGGATAACAACATTCTTAATTTTAATTTTTTTCATATAAATTATATATAAATTTTAGTTTAATTCTTCTTAAAATTTTATTTTAATCTTATTTTATTGTATAAATATTTTTTGTCTTCTCTAATATTTAATCTAACTTCGTTCCTAAGTAAGCACGTAGAAGAAACGAGGATGTTTTCGTAATCTGATGAAGGGGGACAGGGCAGGTAAAATTATTGATATTTCTTTACATCCTTTGTTGACATAAAGAAAGAATAAGAAAATAGAAATTCTTATAGATTATAGATGTTATCATGTAACATTTGATTTTTCTTATTAAAAAAACAAAAAAGTGTAATCTCTCTCTTTGATATATTATGACAGAAACTTTTGTCTAGTATTTTACTTTTTACATGAATTTTCCTTTTTCCCATTTACAGCAACTACTTTTAAAAATGTTTTAATAGTTAGTGACTAAATGTTCAACTAAATACTACTATATATAAAATAATAAAGCTTTTCAGAATTATACACTATGTTAAAAAAATTAAAAGATAAATAATTATTAATAATCGGTGCATCCTCTTAAATTTAAATTATTGAATGAGTCTTTGATTTTAATTTATTGTTAATGTGAATTTGAAATTTCACTAGATAATTATTATAAAATATATTATTAATTTTAAGTTAATAATATTAGTTTTATCTTTTATGTTTTTCAATCAGTTAGAATTTTCAAAACGGATGAAGATGGTATTTACAAAGAGTTAGAAATTCACGTACAGTCGACTTCACGTGAAGTTGATAACAGATAATGGTTAGATAATTTAACTAATTTGACTAATTTTTTATTTAACGGCTCTAAACTATCAACTTCACATGAAATGAACTGCACCTGAATTTTCATCTTATAAAAAATTTTAATGATCAAATTTTCAAATATAAAAATTAAAATAAAATACCATCGGATAGACGTTTCACTCAATATTTATAATATATTTTTAATTAATTTATTGTAAGTAAATATTATCCAAATTGAATTTAACAGAATATAATTAATTTGATTATAGTATCTCATAACCCAACAATTCTTTTTAAAAAAATACATTTGGACTGAAAAACTATTTTTAAAATCCAGTTGAATACCCAACCGTAATATAATATAATAAGACATTAAAATTGAAACAGAAACACTAAAACAACCTTTATAATAGTTAAAAAAAGAAAAAAATTACTAATTTAAATATAAAGTAAAAGCAAAGAAAAAAAAATTATTGTCCTCCTAATATACATTTGTGATAATTACATACTTGGTTAATAGTAGTCTAAGGCCTCTAGCTAGTTATATTAGATATAGACATAAGTCATTTAAATTAATTAATTAGTTTTGTATTTAATGATATAATAATAAATTGGAGAAACTTTTTGTTTTATAGACATGTGAATCATCAATTAAACCAATTAACCTTAGCTTATACAAAAACCATTTTTCATTATTTTCCTCTATAGAAATACTTAGAAGAATATATAGTGAAACCCTTTACACATTCTTATTATTATTATTCTCTCTTAAGTCTTTGTCATAATTAACATTTGTTCATTGTCACATTAATTCATGTGTTCACAAAATTCATATATAAAATAATTATTATTATATTAAAAAAATACCTAGAGAACATGATCTTTCACCAAATTTATGGAATTTTTCTTAGCTTGTAGAATTAGTCTAATGTTTCTTTTTCCTCATAACGCATAGCTTGTACATGTGTACATAAGGTGTCCTCACATTCACACATACCATTCATTTCGCATATATATATATCGAAAATACTATTTATCCTTTAAATTTTAATTTTTAACAAATCGTTTTAAACATTTATTATTATTTAATTAATTTGAATATTTATTTTTATGTATCAATTATTTAAAAAATAAAAAATATTACTTGTTTTTATTTTTTAAATTAAATTAATTAAAAACTAACATATTTGGACTATGTTAATTATTTTTATTATTTCCATAAGAATATTCTTATAACAATGTAAGAATTTGTGCTTTAGATGAGAGTCTGTTAAGAGTAGATAACCAACTTTTCAAAACTATATATGCTTCACCGAATGGAATAATTAATTAATAATATATAACTCTTGAATAGAATAATCTTCCACCAATTATGTTTTTTTCTTTTCCAGTTTTAACTAAATTTCTCATTTTTGCGGCTTATACGTCATCATAGTGTAAGAACAGGGATTATGCATTAGAGAAAATTATAATTTTGGAAGAGTTTTAAGTATATCGAAAATATCGGTGTTCTAGTTGTTTTAACCGTTGATTTAAATTATAAAAAATATATATAATATATATTAATTTAAATTAATGGTTAAAATAATTGAAATACTTATATTCTTGGTACACTTAAAATTTTTACTATAATTTTACTCAGTTTAATATTATTTTTTTTATATTTTTTTAAAAGGCTTACTGTGGAAAAAAAGTTATAACATACTATTTTGATTTGGAAATATGTGTACGAGTATAGATGATGACAATGCTTTCATTCAAGACAAAACCATAAAATTTGGGAAGGGAGATTTTGATAAGATAAAGTTAAATAAATAAACCTTACTCTTTAATTTCTACCTAACAAAAACATGCGAATATATGATGATATATTTATGCATTTTTTTAGTTTGTTTATCAATTAATTAGATTATTATACATAAATGTATGCAAGAAGATAGCATAATTAAAATCTTAAATGAGATGATAGATTTGTTTGTTGGAGTTCTGAATTAGATTTGTGTGTAACATGGACTTAAACCCTGAATACTAGTTATGCTCTTATTTAGTATTTATTAATTGTTGCGCAATTAACGAATGTTAAATAAGATAAATTTTGATTATTTTTTGTTAATTTTTGTTGTTATTAAACATTTTTGAATATTATTATTGTAGGGTTTTCATTACAGAAAAAGGACAAAAATTAAAAACAGAAAAAGGAAAAGCAAGAACCAAAAATTCTAAACGAAAATTATCCTCTGAAAAAAAAAAATGAAAGGTAATAACTATAGTTTTAACTAATGAAAGAGTAAACTTTTAAATTGAAAAAATATTTCTATAGGAGTAAATAATCATATGCTATTTTGTACATAAATTTCCAAGTATTGTTTATCACTTTTATTTTTATCTGTGGTTAATTAGGAAAATGTAAATAGTTTACTTTTATTAATAATGTTTATTTTTAGCTTCTCCTTTTTTTTAATTAAATACACAATTAAATATTTAATACATTAATTTTCATAGTGGACAATGCTATTATTATATAGGCTAGAAAGTTTAATTTGACGGAAAAAATAAATAAATAAATAAATAAATAATAGTTAGAAATATTCACATGATTACAATATAATAGAGACATTATCACCTTGAAAGCCGACTTTGGTTTGAATTTTAGAGGATGCATGAAAAAGTGAGTAAATTCTTGATCCAAGAGAAGCAAAGGTTGCATGATGAAAAAGAAAGAGAAATAATGGGAGAGTGAAGAATGAAGATGGTTCCAAAAATGGAAAGAATAAAAGAAAAAGAAAAGTAAATATGTAAAACCATGCTTTGAGGACAAGAAGCTAATAATTAATTAATTTTTATATATATAAATTATAGGTCCCCGCCTTATTTAATGAAATCACACAAAAAACAACTACCCTAGCTTGGAGCCTTGGACGCTCTAACTAGCTATGCTTTTATTTTCTTAGCTTTGATTTCAAATTTAAGGAAGTTCACAAATGTAAGAATGATGGCCAAATTAATTAAATCTGAATGGTTGTGATATTTGAAAGGAAGAGGATAGAAGAAGAACAAAACATGATGTGTATATTAAAAATTTATTGTTCAATTTGTTATTATATATTTATATATTTTATTTTATGTAATTTTAATTTTAATTTTATATTTTAATATATATTTTATGCATAAGTAATTAATCTAATGATAATTTTTTATTTATTGTAAAAGAAATTAGAAATGATGCATAATTTAGTATATGTGACTACATGTATGTGTAATGTAATATAATAAAAACAACATTTTGGAAACCATTAATTTTTAGTATTTTTATTATTATTTGATCAGTATAAATATTAAATTATCTTTAATAAATAAATTTTATTAATTTATATGTATAAATTATATTGATTTATGTTGTAAAATTTAGTAAATATATGTACAAATTATATATTTTTTATGTATAAAATTTTATAAATATAAGTATAAATTATTACTAGTTAAATACTGAAAAAAAAGAGATAATATTTGTTAATGATATAAGATTGCTCGTATAATAAAAGAAACAAATTAAATAAAAATAATAAAAGGCATCACTTCCTTCAAATTCCGTTTGAAGAAAAGATTGTGATGGGGCATGAGTGCATAGTGTGCAAATGCAATTGCTAAAGTAATACACAAAATCTCATCAATCACTTTTATGCTTTATCCTTGTCTGGTTTTTTTCTCTTATGAAAATCCCCACATACATCTACACATCATGCATGTGATGAGTTGTGGCCAATGCCAATTTTACACACCCTAACAAAACTACAAATCAATGCAAATATTGATTTGTTTGTTCAACTCATTAACATAAATAGAAGTAACCCATCCTAAACTAAAGTACCTTTTTAGACAAGATTAAATTCTCCTTGTTATAGTTCTTGGATTACACATCATCATCATATGAAAATTAAAAGAAAAAGTGGAATCAAAATCCACATGCCTAAATAGATAAAAAAAAAAAAAAAGAGAGAAAGAAAAAAAGGTAAAGAGGTAGTGATCTTTGTTTTGATGGACCAATGTTATTGTGATGGCAACAATCCTAGTTATAACATGAACTCTATCTATTGTTCTTGTTTTGTTAGTACACTTTTAAAGGAACAAATATGATTGGTCCTCCACCAATTGGAAGAATAAAAGGGAACAATTTTGTTACAAAACCTTTGCATATTGCTTTCTTGTTGGTTGGTGACTGTTATCATTGTTTATGTGTGTCCATAAAATTGCTTAATTTTAAGAAAGTTTGTTCCCTTCTTGAAATATTATGATTATTATAAAATTTAATTATATTACAATTATTGCATCAACAACCCTATATATGTAAAGTCCCCCACCAATGTAAACTAAGTTCAACATCTGAATAAAGTTTATTCTCAATAATAATGGGGCTAGAGATATATATGCATGGGACACATGCAATTGCATAAATAAGTTGTGACTTCTCTGACCTATATATATATATATTATATCTTTATCTTTATGTTCACATCATATTATTCCCTCCTATGAGTATATTCATCAGCTTAACACAAAATCAAATCATGCATGGGCATCTCAAAAAGTTGATGAACAATTTTACTTTGACTTCATCACTCAAATAATGCATATAGTTACACAATTATTAATGTGTTTTATTAGTTTCAAAGATAATCTTTATTATCAAGGGATACGTGTAAATTGTATATTAAACTAAAGAAAGACATTTATACTTATAGTCTCAATTTCTATACAAAATATTAAGAGTTGACTTTAGTTTGTAATATATATATATATATATTCTTTATCAAACTTACCATATATGCATTCAATTGGAGATTTTTTTTAATTTGTCAATAAGTTATATGGCTGAATTTTTATGTTACAATATTTACAATTTTCTATAGCAAGATTTCCTTTCATAGCTTTACTTTAATTCTATTTATTACACATATTTGAATTATTTTAGAAATAGAAAGTATAGCACAACCTTTTTTATTTTTTGTGTTTGTACGTTGATTTTATGTACTTATTTCATGAATAATTGTCTGAAATCATAGTATATTAATAAAAATATTATTCCTATACTTTTTTTTTTAAATTTGAAGTGTAAAGAAGAAGAAATGAATATATCAAGTCCTAGATAATAACTTGTCACCCACAAGTAATTAATATTACTAACTTGTTTATTTCTTTTACAATGGACATGTGGTTGCTCACTTGCTCGTATATATTATTGTCAATTAGCATTGAATGATGTATCCAATTTAATTATATATATGTGGAGCCCGCCAAATGTAACCAAGTCATGAATTCCTTAACGATTTAGATAAATTTATGCATACAAAAATTAATTTGCGTTGATATAGTAATTAATTTATTAATATGTTTAACAATTCTATTACGTTATTTTTGTTAATTTCTGTCAATTCTTATTTATAATTGAGTTTAATAAAAATATTTTTATAGATATATTTAATAAAAATATTTTTTTATGATATATTGATATCTTATACTTTTTTTATATTTAAATAAGTGTGGATGGTTAAAAATTTAAAATTTTATTTTATGTATACAATAATTATTGTATATACAAACTAATAAATAAAGTTTTAGTTCACGATAAATTAGTCATTATTTTGTCGAATTAAAAAATACAATGAAAAAAAAATATATGCATGAAAACTCATAGTTTAAATCTGTTCCAATTGTAATTAATGGCCAAAAGAGTTGCTTCAGCTGAAAAAGAACTTTGAACGCTTTGCATCGGTATTAAGCAACTACTCTTTTTTTTTTTTAAATTTGTTTTATACATAAGCAACCTTTACTTTATAAAATTTTTTTATCTATCATAAAGACTAAAAGAAAACCCTAAACATTCCTTGAAAAAAAAAAAAAAGAAAACCAGAGTAATGCATTTAATTAAGGGAAATACTAGTTTACGACGTTTTTACGAAAAAATTAGGAGTTAACTAGTGTTGTTTTAAATGTACAGAAAAATATTAGCCACCTAATATTTTTAAAATTAGAGTTGACAATTTTTTAAGTTTTAAGATAAACTGCTAAAAGTAATAACTAATTCTCTCTTATTGAGAGAACTTCCATTCGAGGTTAAAAAAACTAGCAATGACATATTTTTGTATTTGAGGTGAGATTGGAATTTTCATCACTTAGTTAAGGGATTTTTATTTACTGATTTAGTGAGCTTATTATTATTATGTTTTCACCGACTCGAACTCGGTGTAGTTTTTAACGACGAGGCACAACATGTTACTAGTACATGCCTCCAACCATTCACCATTGCACTAGATTTTTTTTTTTTTGTGTTTGCATTAGGTCAACGAACAAAAAGGGATGATGGAGAGGACCTACATCTCTTTTTGGTATTGATTCAGAATCTTTTTTTTGGTTTTGGTATTGCTACAAATTCAGAATCTATTGTGTAGAGCCCAATCCTTTAATACACTGGGAGTTTGTGGGCTTCAGGAAAGCCCAACTTCTTTTCCAAGGAAATAATTTTTACCCCAAAACTTCTGCCCCAAAAACTGAAGCTCCAAGAAAGGCTATCTTTCGTCCAACAAAACCCGAAGGGGCTGAAATTTGTCTTCCAAATTAAAATTTTACTAGTAAATACAATATTGAGTTTTGGTTCTCAAATATTATTTAAAACTTATATTACTTGTCATTTTTCATCATAAAAATATTAAATAACGAATTATACCTCAAATGATATAGTCTTTTTATACTCACTTAAGAGATTACAGATTTGAGTCTTCCTATCCTCGATAAAAAAAAGTATTTACCGATAATTTTAGTTTGGTGAAAATTAAAATTGATATCTAAAAACTGTTAAATAATTTGACTGATTTTTCATCTAATAGTTCTCAAATATCAACTTCACCTAAATTTTTATCTTTTATTTTGATGTAAATTGTAAAATAAAATTACTCGAAAGAAGATTATGTTTCTATCTGGTTTTGCGCGTTTATTTTTTAGCCCCGCTATCACTGACTCTAACGCGCAAGGCAAGAGTGGCGGAAGCTCACGCCAGATTCTCTTCAATGGAGGCCAGGATCTCATCCTCTCTTGGCCTCCCTTCTCCCAATCCCAATCCCCACCGCCATCCCACTGATTTCCCCTCCATCCTAAATCACTTCGCCGCCACCGCTACAAACCCTCCTTTCGCTTCTACCACCGCCACTGTCACCGCCACATACCCCACCGCTCACAGCCCCCAATGGATCCGGCCCACTTCAAAGCCCGCCCCAAAGCCCCAAACTTTGCTCAAAAACCTCACCGTCGTCGATCGTGCACTAATCGGCGCAGCCGGTGGTGGAATCGCCGGCGCCTTCACCTACGTCTGCCTCCACCCTCTCGACACAATCAAGACCAAGATGCAGACCAAAGGAGCATCCCAAATTTACAAGAATGCCCTTGACGCGGTCGTGAAGACCTTCCAGCAAAATGGTATTCTCGGATTCTACAGTGGCGTATCTGCGGTTATTGTTGGATCCACCGCTTCTTCTGCAGTGTATTTCGGAACCTGCGAGTTCGGTAAATCATTTCTATCCAAAATTGAAGGGTTCCCTTCTGTGTTGATTCCACCGAGTGCTGGTGCAATGGGGAATATTATGTCTTCTGCTATAATGGTACCTAAGGAATTGATTACTCAGAGAATGCAAGCTGGTGCAAAGGGAAGATCTTGGCAGGTTTTGGTGAAGATTTTAGAAAAAGATGGGTTTTTAGGGTTATATGCTGGTTACTCTGCTACATTGCTGAGGAATTTACCTGCTGGGGTTTTGAGTTATTCATCATTTGAGTACTTGAAAGCTGCGGTGTTGAACACTACTAAGAAGTCTCACTTGGAACCTCTTCAGAGTGTGCTTTGTGGCGCACTTGCCGGCGCAATTTCGGCTTCTATAACCACTCCTTTGGATGTGGTGAAGACAAGGCTGATGACTCAGGTACATGGAGATGCTGTGAACAAGGCTGCTGCTGTTGTGTACGGCGGGGTTTCGGCGACGGTGAAGCAGATATTAAAGGAGGAAGGGTGGGTTGGACTTACCCGTGGAATGGGGCCTAGAGTTCTTCATAGTGCTTGCTTTTCGGCATTGGGTTACTTTGCATTTGAAACTGCTAGGCTCACTATACTGCAACAATATCTGAGGCAAAAGGAGTTGAGTGAAGTGCCTGCTTCTCCTAGCTGAGGCTCATGAGTTTATTGCCGCATTGCCGGTATTTCGGATTCTCTTTGGTTCTCTCTTGCTTAGTTTTGCTTGTTAAGATATTGGTTACCCCTGTTTTGTTTGATATCTGTGCAATTGACATAAGTAGTTGCTTCAGTTAAATACATTAGGAAGTTAGTTATCCTGTGGCTAAATGCTAGCATAGTTGATATGGTGCTTCAAGCATGTTTTTATCATGAACTCATGATACCTCACTAAGCTATATGCAAGAAATTTGTTGTAATACTTTCAATTTGAAATGATCTTGCCAATTTTCGGCATAGTTTTCACTTTCCAACTCAACTTATGCTTGGTGTAATAGGATCTATGAATGGTTTTGTTCTGTTGTCGTTCAAGATCATGTTCCTCTTTCACAATTGCGATTTGGTTAATTCAGAGGAGTGAGCAACCTTGTTAGTAGCTGATTCTGGTGCTGAAAAGATAAGACTTTAGAATTGGAGCTTGTTAAAAGTGGCTGAAAGGGATATTAGAGAGTGTAGTTAGTTGAGGTGTTAGTTAAGCTGTTAAGAACCCATGTAAAAGTTTGTTATGATGTTAGAGAGTTGGTTACTCTGTTAGCTTAGTCAGCAGCTTATAAGTGAAGAAGATAACAGAAGCCAAACTTGAATTTAAGTACAATGCGGGAACTAGAAGCTAAGAAAAAAAATGCGGAGAGTGATAAATTCAAATTGAGCTATTAGAGAATCATCTATCAATCAATTTTATAATAAAATTCTAGTATGGTAATACTCTTGATCAAGTATATTTATAAAGATATTTGAAGAGGAATAGATTATTCTGAAAACAACTTACAAAGATATATGAAGAGGTACATCACTCCATTACATTATTCTGATAAGTAGAGATACAAAATACCACAGACTAAGTTTGATCACAAAAAGTGATAGATTATACAAACTAAAAATTTTATTGAATATATAATCCAACAACTCCAACACACTAGATTATACAAACTAAAAATTTTATTGAATATATAATCCAACAACTCCAACACACTAGATTATACAAACTAAAAATTTTATTGAATATATAATCCAACAGCTCCAACACACTGCATGTATCTTGGCCCTAGCAGCAACCACCCCCAATGAGTCCATCCCAGATTAGAAGTGCGGAGCGCATCTGCACCAAAATGCAACCAAATGGATGTATCATGTGTGTGGATATTCTACAAAATATGTAGAACCATAAATGCATTAATAAATATGAAGGGTTTTTTTTTTTCACTATCCAAACTTTTGTATCTTAAACTCTCATCCTTTTAAAAAAATAGGAAAAAATGTGAAAGTTTAAGGTAGAAAAATTTGGATAGTAAATTTAAATAACAAACACAAAATATATATGCTTTTCTATTCATATAATTATTTTAATCAAGTATTCCCCATTATGAAAAAATAGAAGCTAAATATATATATATATTCTTTTTTTTTAACCCCCAGTAAAAGTACCTTAGCACTATAATTTAACCATTTAAAAGTGCACAAAATCATTAAAACTATTGGCATATATGAGGAGGTAGTAATTAACGATAAGTAAAGAAAAGAAACTAAGAATTTGAGATAGAAGCTATAATCCGAGTATCTGCCAATCTTGAAGTCACTTGTGGAACCTAGTCAACATACACATCTTCAATGCCACCATTACATATATGTAGTCTGCCCATTTGTTCAAGAATCTGAGATAATCAATTCTCCAAGGCCTCCAAAACAGTAATGGCCCTAAAAGGCCACAAAAGCCAGTGAAAAATCCAAAACCCAAGCTCATGTATAATAACAACAACAAAGCCTTATCCCACTAAGTGGGGTCGGCTACATGAATCAAACGACGCCATTGTGCTATGTCATGTATCATGTCTACAGAGAGACCGTTTACATGTAGATCTCGTTTGACCATCTCATGGATGGTCTTCTTAGGTCTTCCTCTGCCTTTCGCCCTTTGTCCATCTTCCATCTCATCCACCCTCCTGACTGGATGTTCTATCGGTTTTCTTCTCACATGTCCAAACCACCTGAGACGCGATTCAACCATCTTTTCCACAATGGGTGCTACTCCAACTCTCTCCCTTATATCTTCATTCCTTATTTTATCCAATCGCGCACTCATCCATCTCAACATCTTCATCTCTGCCACACTCAGCTTATGTTCGTGCTCTCCTTTAGCCGCCCAACACTACGTACCATACAGCATAGCCGGTCTTATAGCGGTGCGATAGAATTTACCTTTAAGTTTTAAAGGCACTTTTTTGTCGCATATAAAACCAGACGCACTCCGCCATTTTGACCAACCTGCTTGGATCCTATGATTTACATCATGTTCAATCTCTCCATTATCCTGTATGATGCACCCGAGATACTTAAAACTTTTAACTTTTCATAGGATGTTCTCTCCAATTTTCACCTCTATATTGGAGTTTTCCCTTCTCAGACTGAACTTACATTCCATATATTCCGTCTTGCTACGGCTTATGCACAGACCATACACTTCTAGAGCTTCTCTCCATAACTCCAACTTCTTATTTAG
>NC_029776.3:105876704-105882336 GCF_000817695.3 Arachis duranensis
GAGCACCCTATGTTGTGTTGTCAAACTCTCTCCCGGGATAATTTTACAGTTAATGCAAAATTTTCGGTCGACTCTCCTCAACAAGAAGAAGTCGATTTGAGAGCTTGTCATGCCACTCTTATAGGTTATAAGATGTTCGTCTCTCTTTTTAAAACATGTATTTGCGATGAGAAGATCAAAAGTTGAGGAAAAGTCCAAAATAGTTTTACCCTCGGCATTGATCACCCCGAAACCATGGCCTCCGTGAATACTCCCATATCCAATCACTTCTCTCCCAACATGGCCATTTAAATCTCCTCCTAAGAAAATCTTATCTCCCAAAGATATGCCTTGAACCAAACTCTCTAGATCCTCCCAAAACCTTATCTTGTGTTGTTCGTCCGAACCCACTTGCGGTGCATAGGCGCTAATCACATGAAAAGCACCTCCCTCCACCACAAGTTTGATAGAGATAATCCGATCTCCCACCCTCTTGACATCAACTACGTCCTTCTTCCACTGCTTATCCACAATTATCCGAACAAAACCCATCAACCGAACCAAAAAGACCGATAACTGAAAAGCGAAAAAATAATTTTTTTGCAGATTTTTGCGGTTCGGTTCGGTTTTCAGTTCTGGTAGAAAAAACCGAATCGAACCGATGTTATTAAAAACCTATTATAAAAGCAGCCTCCCTCCACACTTCCTCCTAAACCAGCCGCAGCCATCCCTAGCAGAAACCCTAACTTCCTCGAGCCTTCTCTCAGTCTCTCTAGCGCCGAATCTCAGCGGAAGTTCCTCCTTCTCCTTCTCTGCCATCGACGCCGCCGGACAGCACCATTGCAGCGGCGCGGCCCTTTTCTCTTCCTCTCTCTTCCTCTCTGTTCCTCGTAGGCTCATAGCGCTTCTCTTTCTCCCTCAGCCTCGATAACTCCACACACTACCTCTCCAGCAGCCATCTCCTTGACGAACCAATAGCCGCTGTCGTCTTCGACGAACTGCAGCAGCACGCACCAGACGCAGTCGAAGCTGCTGCCGTTCGTCGTCCGTCTCTCGTTCGCCGCCGCCGCCTCACCATCCTGCACCTCCGTTGTCCTCTGCAACGGAGCTTAAGTCTCAGGTTGTTTTATTCGTTCTGATTTTATTTTTATTAATTCTGGTTTAGTCTTATTAATTTTAATTTGTAATGAACACTTGGTTGGCTTATCTTGATTCTATGGTTGAGTTGTTGATTCTGATTGTGCTTTTTTAATTTTGAAATTTTTGTTCTGTTTTGATTTAGGGAAATTCTGGTTTAGGGTTTAGGGGAAGGTGAAAGAGGAAGAATTTGTGGAATTGGTGCACCACATGAACATTTTTGGAATTAGTTTGGTTGTATTTTTTATTCAGTTTGGTTCTATTTCTTGATTCAGTTTGGAATTGGTGCACCATTTTTGCAAAATTTTTGGAATTAGTTTAGTTGTATTTCTTGATTTTCTTGATTCAGTTCAAGTTGATTTTTGTTCTATCTGTTTCTGCTGTTTATGCAACAAAATTGTTAATGATTTTAATTTGTGGTGCTTCTGCTAATTTGTTAGTGATTTATGAGTCAAGCTGATCATTGTTTCATCTGCATCTGCTGATTTTGTGAAATTGTTAATTATTTTAGTACCCTAGATATGATTTGATGATTATAATTGGATAGGTTTTCAAAACAATTTAAAAACCGAACAAATTGAACCGAATCAAACCGAATTTAATTGGTTGGGTTTGGTTCGGACGGTCTGAATAGAAAAACCAAACCAAACCGAACCACACTATTAATATAACATTGGATCGGATGACTTTTCCTTAAAAAACTTCCTGTGTTTTGCTTTTTTTCGGTTTTGATTTTGAATGTTGTGATGGCAGCAAGATGAGAACGCAATTGACAAAGAGCCTCCACTGCCACCACGGTGTCGTCCTCCCCTGCTCTCTGCCTGCATCTAGATAAATGGAGCCTCAGGTAAATTAATTGCTGGTTCTTATTTCTTTTAATCTGGTGATTTGTTATTGGCTGATTTTTTGTTATGACTATCTGTTCTTGGCTCTGATGATTTTTTTTGTTCTTGTTGATTTTTGTTTATTTGTTCTTGTTATTTTTTAATATGGAGGGTCGGCTTCCACTATCCTAGGCTTTTTGAAAAGCTTGTTTTGCTAAACAGCTTGGGTCGTAGACCTCCAAGAAAGCCTATAAAGTCCAATAGGCATCTTTTTTACTGTTAAATTTGTTTAGTGTTTACGTTTAAGTTAGTTGGCTAGTTTTAATTTTAGTTTGTGATTACTGAATGCAAATATTCTTAGTAGGATTACATTAATTTTGGTATATATTACACGTGGTTTGGACATTAAAATACCAGTGGATTTAGTTTATGTTATTATGACTAGATTTGTGACTGAATTATTATCTGCAACTAATAATTATGTTATTTAATTTATTATATGGATTTCTTTTAATACCTTTCCAATTATAATTCGAATTGAAGAAGTGTTTATAATTATTCCCAATGAATGAGAAGTGTTGTGTTCAACAATTCTTTCCTTGGTACTATATTCAGATAAGATGCGTTCGTTAAGCGGGAATGTTCTTCGAAAAAAATTTTGAATTTCAAATTTATCCTTTAAATATCTTTTTTGCCCACATTTTGTTTGTTTCTCAGTTCAATTCTTGGCTCATAGCTCATAGGTCACAACCAAAACAGAATTTGGTTATATGATCTGTTTATAGATGCCTTCAGAATACAATAATTTGACACAATTTTTTTTTATATATATAATGCTTTGCTGTAAACACAGCCTTTCAATTTTCTCATCTCTTTTCTTCTAACGAGTAACAATCAACAATGGCTTCAATGGCAGCTTCTTCTTCTAGCACCTTCTACACCATCCTTATGTTTTGCACAAAACCCAAGAACAACAAAGCTTCTTTGTCACGATAATAATCATATCATGAAGACAACATCAATAGGAACAGCAACAGCAACTTGAACTGAAGGTACATTTTGTTTTTTTCTCTTTGCTAAAGATATGAAACTATTGAATTTAATTACCCTTTTTCTGAAATTTCTGAAGTTAAAATCATTTTACCATGTTGAAGGGAACTCGTTGAGAAGCAGTGAAATAGCAACAGTTGGTGCCATCTTCAATTTCAGGTAACCCCTTCTCTATGTTCTTTTTTCCCGTTTATCATTATCACCATTGAAAGTTGTTCAATTTTTTTGTATTAAAATTATTTTCATGCAAATTTGGAATATCTTAATTTAAGATTTTATGTTTTTCCTTATTGCAAATTTGTGCCGCGGAAAAAAAAACTTGATTATCTTAGAGTGCAGAAAAATCCTCCATCTTTAGCTGTGTCCAGCCACTAAGAACTGCATATCAATATTTGTGAATGTCACTGGCGATCTTTTTGGTGGATATATTTTTACAAATATAAGACTATAAACAATTTTACTTGCCTATGATGTATTTTGCTAAAACTATAACCAAGATTCACATTATTATCTCAAATTGCTTGGGTTGTTGACGTCCATGTTGCAATTGGGGATTTAGATACCCGCCCAATCTGCAACCGGAAAGAAACCCCAACGCAATCTTCTTCCCCAGATGTCTTGAGCAACGCCGTTTGCTAGGCAGTGGGATGTCAAGGTTTTGGGCCTAGTTCGGAGTTGGAGAGGAAGTGGAAGGAAATTGGGCAGCTCACCAAGGAAATTGGGCCTAGTTCACAACAGGCCCCATCATTATTATTATTATTCTGCACATTCACAACACCCCTACTAATTCATACTTCTCCATAGTCTAGACTTTTCCTGTCCTCCAATCTCAAGGTGATTGAGTTTATTTGTTATTATCGGTGATTGAGTTTCTCTGATGCATTGAATTGAATTTACTTTTATAAGTTTGCTTAGTTATAATTTGTTTTTTAGTAACCATGATTGGAGAAGAAATTTTAAATTGGGTAGAATATATTTTTTGTCTCTAAAATTTGATAAATTTTAAAAATACCCTTAAGTTTTATTTTGTTTCGATTTTGTTTCAGAAGTTTTCGATTTGCATTGAATATACTTTTAACGGCTAAATTTTCAAAAAATTTAAGATCAATCCAATATTAATGCATGAAAATTATGTTTGATTTGCTTGTATTTATGGTTATTCTTATGAAATTATTGTTGAATTGGTCTTAATTTTTTTGAAAAATTAGCCGTCAAGGGTATATTCGATGCAAATAAAAAACTTAGGACAAAATTGAAACAATAATACTTCGGGGTATTTTTAAAATTTTTGTCAAATTTTAGGGACGAAAAATATACTTTATCCTTTTAAATTTAATCTTAGACAAACAATTCGGAGACATACATACTCTTAATTATTTCATTAATGGTGAGTTCAAAAGGAGTGTTAGAAAACACACTTTTGATGCTGACATCGGTTTTTCGAATTTTAAAACAAAGTGTAAGGTGGTTAGAGTCCCTAACAATAACAAGGATATAATAGAATGTATGCAGCAACATTTTGAATTGGCATTGAAATGTATTCTCTTTCTCCTTAAGTGCTTTAAAGACGGAAGGGATTAAGATTGACTTAAAAAGATTTTTCGGATTTTGTTAAATTTTTATCAATCAGCGAGGTTCATGGTAATATAATGGTACTAGATTGAAACTAGTTACATTATTATGAATCTGGCTTGACTGATGAAGATCCAACAATCCTACAACAAAATCGCGAGAAATTTTTGTTGAGTCCATTGTAATCTTGTGTTATATAGTCATATAAAATGTGAATGTTGTCATAATTCTTTGAAAAAAAAGTAAAGTTTTCGTCTTGAAAACATTGAATAGGAGGGAGAATGCCAACTCAAAACGTTGCTGCATGCATCCCATTAGATTCCCGTCGTTGTTTGGGACTTTTACTGTCTGATATTTTGTTTTAAAATTTGAAGAGCTGATGACAGCATCAAAATGTGTATTTCCACATTTTTTTGGGACCCATCATTAATGAGGTAATTAAGAGTATTGATGAGTTCGATTTGTTTGTCTAAAGATTAAATTAAAAATTTCTGCATCATGATTACAAATTCAATACAAAATATAACCCAGGAAACTTCAATAAATTCAGTTCAAAGCATCAGAGAAAATTCAATCTTATAGATAAAAATTCATGCTTTCATATTGAACAAATATAAGCTCAATTAGTAAAATATATGTTAAATAGGGATGAACCACTGGCTATTTGATAGCATATATACACCATAAGCATCAAATTTAACAATAGCATAATATTCATGAAATAGTGTTTAGATATGTTCTGTTCTGACTATGTATAAGCCCCTTTTTTCTATTTTCTATAAACTAAAACAACACAATAATACACACACTTTAACTCCGCCTCTTTTTTTTTAACAAACTTAAAATGCTCCATTTATAAATCATTTTCCTTCGGAAAACGGATGAGTTTTTTTAATATTGCAAGAGTATGTGTGATTTTCTTTCATATTTGTGTATGGGTGAGTTTGACATTGCTATGGGAAATTTTTTTTTTGGAACACACAAAACGGATGTGTTTAAAATTTTTTTAATGGTCTAAACAAAAAAACGGCACTGCGTATTATATAAAAACTAAAATTAAAAAAAAAAAA
>NC_029776.3:105889319-105903601 GCF_000817695.3 Arachis duranensis
AATTTTTCATGTACTTTCATTTTTCTTAGCTTGTTGGAAATTAAACTTGTGTTTTGTAATAAATAAAGTCTTAGACTATATATATGTAATTAAGACGCTAGAAGTGTTAAAACTGTAATAGAACTCTCAACAATGCAGCAACAATAAATGAAAGATTTCTGAGTTGGGAGAGAAAGAAACCGAAAGTGGTGTTGGTTGAGTCAGTAGCATACACCAGAAGCATTAAGTTTAATAAAAGTATAATATGCATATAAACAGAGTTTAGAATTAGTAAAAATTAATGATGAATAATACCTCAACTTGATTATAAATTGCTCTAAAAAGTATGGTATTTGATTAGCTTGACTCTAGTGAAAGCATTCTTAAAGTTTCTCATTAAACTTTAAAGCTTAATGTGTCAACAATGATGTATACAGTTTCTAACTCAAATTATAGACATCCTTTCAGCATTTTTCTTAGTTCATGTTAGCATTCACCTAAATATTTCATTAAAAAGAAAGATTTGAAGTTTTATGAATCCAAGAAAAATTGACATAAATCATTCATTCAACAAATTCTAAGCAATGGAGTATAAATTCTATTATCTGAAAATTCTGTCCATATATGATATCATACAATGCAATGCATACCTAAAAGAGGGTTTGATGTAGATTAATCCTACTTCCCAAAAATCCATTGCATCTTCCAAACCACTCATGACAGTAGAATCCCCTAATTCAACTAGTCCTAGATTTGTTTTGTAAACAATCCAAAGTCCAAACAATAAATTTAGAACCCCTCCCCTAAAGCCTTGATGCATTATGATTTCTACGTATCCTTTGGAATTGGAGGATATATAATCTGCCCTTAAAGCTAATGTGAACTTAGCTTATGATCTATGAACTGTGGGAAACTTGGGCACACTTTGAATTCTCTGAAGGACTCCTCTCCCTTGTTAATGGTAAATATTTGAATCATTTCATAGTGCAAAATACTCAGTTCTGAAAATATAAAGACGGGTAAGAAAGGAGATGTTCAGTTATATAATCACTTGGCATACCAAGCCTTCAATTTTCATAAGGCTGCAAAAGTTGGTCCAGTTGTTCCTTCAGCTGTGATCGCTCCTGCGCAAGTGATTGGAGATTTTGTAATTGTTTCAACTCTACAGCATGAAGTTGTTTGGTTCGAGCTTCAAGATTAATTTTTTCTTTTGACAAAGATAGAACTTCTTTGTCAAGCAGTTGTTTCCTGTGTTTAAGTTTTTGAAAAGGACTTTTCATTCTGTTCGATCTCAGCAAGTTCTTTTAGGAGAGCTTCCTTTTTTTCTTTAATTGGCACCCACTTTAATATCATTCTCTTTGACATCACAACCTTCCTCCGGGATGTCAGCATCCACTAATACTCCATTTACCACAATCTTGGATACATCCATATCAACCACGTTAACCTCCGGCGCAAGAGCCTTAATTTGACTTATAGCACGATCAAACCCTTTCCGAAACATCTCACCCACCTTTAGAGTTAATGCCTCAATCTTCTCATCGCGTCCCTTCAATTGAGACTGCAAAGTAGTTATCTGTTTTACCATTTCCTCTGACTCTTTTTCCTTCGCCTTCAAAGCCTCGGTCATGTCCTTCATACCCAATTCTCTACCCTTATCCTTCAATTGAGAAACCTCCACGTACTTCTCAAGACCTACAGCAGCTGACTCTGGCTTTCTTCTCTTTAAACTAATCTCCTTAGATTGAGCAACCTCGACCACATCATCTTTATCACCTTCTGTGGAAGGGTCGTCCTTCCCGGATGCCCTGTTCGCCAGAGATGCCGAAGTCAGGGTGAGAGCTTTCTCACCTAGCAATATAAATCAAACAACCATGAAAACATAAGCACAAAAAAAAAAAAAAACAAACAAAAACAAACACTACACCCTATCAATCTTATTACCTATATGATCCTCCACGGCATCCCTGTCTATGTCCGACATTCCCTTGCTGAGCGAGAAAAGAAAGGAGGTGCAGAGCACGTCAAGACGGCGGTCTTCTAAGTAGGGCAAGGGCAACATCCCGTAGACTTGATTCACGAGTACATGCACAGATAAGAACCTTTGCTCCTCCTCTTGTACCAACCCTAATTCAACTATTAAAATGCAAAGGGCTGGATCTCGAATGCTTTCTGCAAGACCACCGATGAGAACGCATACTTTGCTGTTGCCAAGGTCAACCACGTTCATTTCTGTGCACGTACCCTTAAAGTAGGATGGTTGGATCGCCTCACACAACTCATCAAGGACTTGATGGCGACGAACACGATAATCTTGATTATCCACCAGCAAAGCGTGTATTGAATATTTCACACGAGATCCTTTGGGAATACACTCCAAGTTCCATGTCAGCACGACACTGCAATTGCCTACATCCTCAAGGGACGACACCAGCACAAGGGGTGGGTGAAAATGACGATCAGAGAAAGAAAATGCGCGCTCCGGTTTATGCCACGTGGCAGTTCGGGGGTCGTAGGCACAGTCAATGCGTGGTGCGGACAAGGAATGGAAGAAGAGCTTATCTTTCAGCACGAAAGGCCAAGGCCAAGAAGGATGACGATCAGAGAGTACAGTTGGAGGAATGGACAAGGAATGCCATTTCCCAGAACGGGAACGTAAAATCCATAACCCCGTCCGACTTTCTCCCGGTGCATCATGCACCAACAAGTAAACGTCATCTTGAATGTTTGCAATGTAATTGTGGTGGCCGGTCGGTAGCGGAGGGATTGCGCCCGTCGCTACTGCCTCAGATATGTCCAACGTGTCGCCGCCGACATAGGAGATTTGGTAGATCCTGGTGCCAGAATCGCTTGGACCACCGAGTAAGAAAAGTTTCGAGTCGAAGATAAAGGGATACAACAAGCTGTTCTCTGGAAGCTCCAACTGGAAATCAAAGGGAGCCGGCTCAAGATGGGATTTCCAATCCCTAACCTCATTCTTCCCCAATTTTTCTAACTTTTCAATGCGTATGCCAAAGATTTTTTGGTCTGTGATCATCCACAGGCATGATGCTGTTTCCGCCGACTCCATCATCAACAATATGAACACAGAGAAGAAAGGATTTATTTGTTTGTTATATAGAAGGCAGACATAAGCTAGGGTTTCGGACTTTCAGTTATAGAAGATTGGATTTCCTCACCGAGCCAATCCTTTGTTCAAGATATGTCCAAAAAAAATTAAGATAAATCTAACTCAAATTATAAACATCCTTTCAGCATTTTCCTTAGTTCATGTTAGCATTCACCTAAACATTTCATTAAAAAGAAAGATGAGAAGTTTTATGAATCCAAGAAAAACTGACATAAATCATCCATTCAACAAATTTCTAAGCAATGCAGTATATATTCTACTGTCTGAAAATTCTGTCCATATATGATATCATACAATGCAATGCATACCTAAAAGAGGGTCTGATGTAGATTAATCCTACTTCCCAAAAATCCATTTGCATCTTCCAAACCACTCATGACAGTAGAATCCCCTAATTCAACTAGTCCTAGATTTGTTTTGTAAACAATCCAAACAATAAATTTAGAACCCCTTCCCTAAAACCTTGATACATCATGATTTCTACATATCCTTTGGAATTGGAGGATACATAATCTGCCCTTAAAGCTAATGTGATCTTAGCTTATGATCTATGAACTGTGGGAAACTTGGGCACACTTTGAATTCTCTGAAGGACTCCTCTCCCTTAAGATCAATGTTTACAAAGTCCACAAAATAAACCAGCTTTTGCACACACTTTAAAGGAAGTAAGTGAGTTGCTGCTTCTTCCTTGAACCTCCTTCTCCATATAATTCATTCCATTGTTTCAGCTCATTCATAACCGTTCCTTCGGATGCAAAACTAGCAGCCACCTGCATCGAAACGGATATTATTCATAAACTTATGTCCATGAAAGAAGACATATTCCAAAACTCTAAGTAGCAGGTTACAATGGTTTAATCGGTTCGCCATTTACCTGACTCTTTGCCTGTCTCATGTCTTCCATGTTTAAAGACCTCAGAGTAATTTGATGATCTTCTTTATTCTCTGAAGCATCTTCAGAGCTTTGGCCTTCTGTCTCATTTTTTCTTCTTTTCCTGATACAATATATATGCATTGATATTAGTTACCTCTTCAGCTCATAAGTCATAATTTTTTTTGCATGAGATAAAAGATGTTACCATATCCTTCTTTCTCTCCTGCTGTAATAACTCCCTAACTGGTTGATAAACCGCGTTGATGCACAAATTCTGTTCAAACAAATTAATCTCAGCATCAAATCACCACATTAATAAGGTATCTTATTAATGATAGATACCTTATTAAATTCTTGATAATTAACTCATGACAAAAACAATAAATTCTTGATAATCCTCTAACATTCCTCGACTCAGCCACCAAGGTATCTATCATCAAGGATCGTCCTCTAGTTCATCATCACTATGCTTACATAGCTATTATCTCTTTCATGGTTTGTTAGCGCGTCAATAAAGAGGTTTCACAATTTGAAATTTTTAATGTGTATAGTGGGATGAATAGGACGCATTATATTCATGTTTTTGGAAGAACTACTAAGTTAGAAATATATTTTGTAGCTTTTAACGTATTTTCTTATAACACACACTAGTGACACTACACTAAGGGGTCCCCATCGATCATGAAGCTATTATTGAAGGCAAACAGAAAGCTAAGAACTTAAAATAGTAAAGAAGCAGCCGAATTTGAAGTGAAGTACATATATACAGCACGCAAATAAATTCAAATTGAGTTATTACAACCTCATCTATCATGTAAAGATATTTGAAGAGTAATATATAGATTATTCTGAAAACAACTTACAACGATGAAGAGGTACTTACATCACTGGATTACATTACATTACATTATTCTGATTACTAGAAATATAAAATACCATAACCATAAACTAAGTTTGACGACAAAAAGTAATAGATTTTAGAAACTCAAAATCTTATTGAATATATAATCCAACAACTCCAACCCACTGCATGCATCTTGGTACTAGCATCCATCCCAGATTAGAAGTGAGGAGCGCATCTGCACCGAAATGCAATTAATTTTCTTAACCCACAATGAAAATAATAGTCGCCATAATTTATACGGTGGATTCTAGTATGTCTATGTTTATAGTAGCTACAGTGGTTATGCAAGTCTTGTTAAAATTAAAAATACATTATTGAATATTGGCATATACGAGGAAGAAGTAATTAAGTAAAGAAAAGAAACTAAGAATTTGAGAGAGAAGCTATTCTGAGAATGTACCTGCTAATCTTCAAGTCAATTGTGGAACCTACGCATATTCAATGCCACCATTAAATATGTAGTCTGCTACTTGGTTCAAGAATCTGAGATAAGCAATTCTCCAAGACCTCCAAAACAATAATGGGCCTAAAAGGCCCCAAAAGCCAATGAAAAATCCAAAACCCAAGCTCATGTATAATGCTTCATAAAAATCTGAATTGTCATCTGCATCATCATGTGGCTTTGTTGGTGTCATGTCTTCTGGACAAGTTTTGTTGAGTTGCTCACCACACAGATTAGGATTTCCTTCAAAGAAAGAGCCTCCAAAGGTATCCATGTGTCCTCCTGATGGGATTCTTCCAGAAAGATTGTTGTATGACAAGTCTAACACACCAATCCCATCAATTTGGGACAAATTTGAAGGAATTCTACCACACAAATCATTTATTGATAGGTCAAGGGAATCCAGAGAAGTTAGATTTCCAATTTGTGAAGGAATCTCTCCTTTTAGATTGTTTCTTGATAAATTCAGTTCATTTAATCCGACCAAATATCCAATCTCTTTTGGGATTTCACCGGTTAAATGATTACCAGAGAGATCAATGGCCTTAAGACTAAACTCTGGATCCTTGAACCAGTTTTCCACACCTTTCCACATTAAAGTTATGTTAACAATGTACTGACCAAGAGTAAGTCCATTTCCAAATCCATAATAATAACTAATACTATACGTATATATACGACTTCTGGTTTCAGTTATGTTAATCCTCCTTTTGGATATTGCAGTGAAATTCTTGATGCACGTTGGAATTCCATTTGATGTGCTCCAAGTAACAGAGATGCATAGAAAGATTTCCAGAGAAGTGATTTTCTGACATGCTCAACAGAATCAATTGTTGAAGGTTGTCACCAATCCAAAAGGGAATTGGCCCAGACAACAAATTTTTTGCCACATCCAACACAAATAAATTGGTGCAATTCTTCAGACTAGAAGGCAGTTCTCCCATCAAGCTATTGTTTCTTAAGACCAAAGCTTTTAATTTGTTAAGAGAGCCCATGGATGGTGGGATCTTCCCTGACAAACTATTATTGCTTAAATCAAGAAACAATAATGTGTTTACAGATCCCCAACAATCTGGAAGTTGTCCATTTATTTGATTGTTTGTTAAATCTAGACTGAGGAGTGAGCTTGTAGCAGTAGTGCTGTTGTCACACAACAGTGATGACACATCTGAAAATTTATTTTCAGAGAGAATCAACCACGTTGCCTGCCGCAAAAACGATGGAATTGCACCCTCAAATTGATTTGAACTCAAATCTAGATATGCTCTGGTGTCGGATAACCTTGGCGGTAAATTTGACATAGTACCTATAAAATTGTTGTGGGACATATTCAAATAATATCCTACAACTTGGAACTTATGCCAAAACCACTCTGGTACAGGCCCATGAATTCCCGCATCAGAAATATCCAGAAAACTTAAGTGATTTTGATTTTGTAGCCAACTTGGAAAGTTAGGACCCAACTTGCAAGATGCTAGACTCAAATATATTAACTGAAAAGGAGGAATCCATCCGGGGACAAACTTTAGAGATAATGAGTTGTGAGACAAAGGCAAGTATTTTAATTTGGAAAAGCTTGTGAGATGTGATTCAGTGATTTCACCCTTCAAAGAATTCCCTTCTAGGGACAGATATTCCAACTCAGATAACACTCTGATGCTTTTAGGTATCACGCCAGTGATTTGATTGTAAGACAAATATAGCTCCTGAAATATGTGTCTGTTGCACCATGATGAATTTTGAATGAATCTTGAAAAGTCCCCACTCAAGTTGTTATATGACAAGTATAGTGATTGTAGTGTGCAAATGTTTCCAAAGAAATGGGGAATCTCTCCTTGCAGATTGTTATGAGAGAGAGAGAGAGATATTCAAGAGAGTTCATTGCTTTGTCAAAACCTAGTGGAACAGGGCCTTCTAACAAGTTGTTATCAAGAGAAAGGGTGTGAAGATTGGCTGTGAAGTTGAAAATCCAGTGGAATATGTTTGATGATGTCAACAGGTTAAGGGAGAGATAAAGGCTAACAAGAGAAGATGAAGAATTCACAATGGAAGTAGATGACACGAGAAAACTTGTATCCGTAAGACTGCAATTTGACAAATCAAGCATTTCAAGGTTGGAGCTGAAGTTGAAATTTCCTTGAAACACTAATGAAGTGAGATTATTATAAGAAAGGTCAAGGCTCACTAGAGAAGGAAAGTTTGGGTAATGAGATTGTGACAAGACAATACTATTATGTGAAAGATAAAGCTCCCGAAGGTTAGAGCTGAAGTTGGACAACAATTGAAATGTGAATGATGTCAACATATTATAAGATAAATCAAGGATGGTAAGGGAAGTTGTGGAAGAATAGTTGGAATGAATATCAAACAAAAATCGAACATCATTGTCATAAATACTGCAATCGAACAACCTCAGTTCTGTTAAGTTTGGAATATGCTTACGAATCATTTGAAGCCACTGGTGAGAGTTGCCAAGACTCATTGAACTGAAGTCAAGAGTATTTAAAAAGGAGAGATTAGACACCCATTCTACACCTTTACTTTCGAGATCAAAGTCACCACCGAGCTTGAGAGTGTGCAGCAATGGAAGATCACCACTTTGAAAAGGGATTGCTCCTGAAAGTTCAAGATACCCTCGAAGACTGAGATATTGTAGTTGTCTCAAGTGTTTGAGTTGATATGGGATAAATCCATCAAGACCATTGTAGCTCAGATCCAAATACTGTAAATGTGTAAGATTCCCTAGTTGATAAGGAATACTCCCACGAAACTCGGAATATGACAGATTGAGATGTCTTAGCTTGGTAAACAAGCCAATGTGTTCTGAGATATTACCATCAAGAAAACTATTGGAACTGAGATCTAAATGTTGAAGATTTTGCAAGTCAATCAAGGTGGAGATATTAGGTCGACCAGATAAATAATGTGAATATGATCCACGGAGATGAAGGCGGAGTACATGACCTGTTTGGTTGCTGCATGTAATTCGCTGCCATTTGCAACAATCATTGTCCCTCCATGTTGACAGCATGTCCAAGGGATCAGCTATGCCTTGTTTGAAGCGGAGGAGTGCTTGCCTCTCATTCTCTAAGCATGTAACTTCCCCATGGATTAATCCTGCATCATACAACATAATAAGCACCACTAATAATGCATAATCCCATTTCTGAAAGTAATTGCTCATCGTTTCTAGTTTCTTTCAAATAACAATATAGAGAATTTTCTGTAATGTTCTCTACGCTTGCTCTCTTGGGAAACTCCAACTCCCAATATTCATATATATATATTGGAAAAAAGTGTATGTATTGGAAATATAATAACATTGGTAAACTTCCTTTGAAGGATGACTCTACACTTTAGACTTTATATAATGATGATAACATGACTTTATAATATGTTTCTGTGATTCATTTATATTTCGATCTTCTATGATTTTATGTCGCATTCTCGCTCTTAATAATTTTTTATGTCTTTCATTTCCTGCACATTCTCTTTGTGTAGGTACATATATACATGAAATAAAGAAAAATAATACATATGTCACTTTTTTTTATAGTTTTAGAAATAATAAGTCACCTTAAAATAAAAAGTGGAGCCCAGTGCAAAGACTTAAAAAGATTAATTCTTAGTATTTTATCACAAAAAAACAAAAAAAAAATCTATCAAACACGCGGTGAAGACTCCTTTGTATTGTAGTCAATAGGTAGGTTTTCTAAAAAAATATATTATATAACATATATGGACATTATTCATTTTTAGTTCTTATGTATATTTTCTACCCCATTTCATACGTTATAAAATTATGTAGATAAATAATGACAAATTAAAATGTTGAACCCCTTAATTTGATATGAAGACTTGGAAAAATTGTTAATTAGTTGTTGGTGTTTAGTGCTTACTCGCACAAAGTATATATCAATTATGTGTATGTGGTGAAGCTAAGCCCCCTTGTCTTTGTAATGCTAGTCTCTTTAGTCATTTTATTTAGGCTTTTTCTAGTAAACTAGTCCAAATGTTAATATTTTATGCATAAAACCTCATTTTATAGGATATTAATTTTATAGGATAAAATATTTTACTAGTATTTTATATGTAAAAAGGTTATTATGTATGTATATTTAAATAAAATTTATAACACTATATCACTGTTATGCATCAAAAAAATATAAAATGCTTAATACAATTAAGGTACTGGTATAATTGAGAAAGTCTAAATAATGTTAAATTAAACTCCAAGATGAAATATATTTGAATTTGAAAAAAATGTTGTCATCAATTATGTCAAATGAGGCATAAAATACAGAAATATTTTCCTTCCTCTAATAAGTAATAACAACATAAATGCAAAACGTAATAAAAGAAAATTATAAAAGATAGTGTTACGTGGAGGAGGTTGTAGGCAATCAGAGACTCCATCAGACACCACAACAAACATGTCTTTCTTGAATCCACTGTTACGAATCAATTTTCCAAGAAAAAATTCCTCTCCGTACAATAGAGTAGCATATGTCTCGTTCGAAGTTCCCCTCTCTCTCGAACGACTTTCTACTTTAGTGGGAGATTCAGCATAAGCGATGGCCTCCATTACCGCCATTGCCTCATTCCTCCTCTTTTCTTTCTCAATCTAACCTCATTCTTTCTCCCTTACTGCTCTATTTGCTTTCGCTTTCTTGCATTCGATTCAGAGGCAGTTGTAACCAAACAGTTTGTATTATGATAAGTTACCGCTAGATCTGTTTTTTGAAATTTATATATTAATTAAAATTAGAATTTATTTATAAATACACAACTTTGTAGATAATAACTAAAAAAGAAGTACTCCTCAACTTACTTCAATAAATCCCAAATTCCAGTCCATAATGGTGACTTTCGTGTAAATCTGTTTCTTAACTCTGGCATAATAATGACTTACACATAAAAGTTTTAAATTCTGGTTCTTGACCAATATATGGCCCAAGCACATAACTGTACTCATTAAAAATTAGAAAGATAAAACAATAATTATAATAAAAATTTATACCAAAAAATTAAGAAAGATGAAGAAGAGCTTTAATTAATTTTCTACCATGGAGCAGTGTAACTTGAAGCTGTCATTCACCGAATAATGGATTATAAAGGATTTTTCTCTAGTTATAATGAAATCAAACAACAAAATAAAGAGAGAACTAACCATCCTTCATTCGCATCATTCGCCGGCGAAGGAACGGCGGCGTTCTGCGATAGACGTAGTTCTACGGATCCAACAGCGGCGGTAGCCTCCATCACCGCAGTAGCCTCATTCCTCTTCTTTTCTCAGTCAATCTAGCATCTTTCTCCTTCTTTAGCCGTGCTTTATTTTTTCACCACCTTTTCTTCTTCTCTTCTATGCGATATCAAAAGAGGAAGTCTGGTGCCAACTACTCTCCCTATCTGAACTTGCAACTCTCTCTCATATTCTCTTTTTGAAAGTCCTAAAACAAAATCATTTTCAATTTGAATTTGAATCAAATCCCATCCAATTACTTTTTTGGATTGAAAACTGTCAGCTGTCCAATATTAAAAATATACACTTATCAATCATACATAGCTCCAGTGTCAAACACAGAATACTTCACTTGTTGAACAAAAACCACACCTGCATTCTTATTATATATTAATAGATTATGATCTATCTATATACGTACTTAATTTGTTTTTATTTCTCATATTTTCAATCCATTTAATCAGTTAGAAAATCATGCTGAAAAGTCACATCAAAATAAATTAAAAAGTTGAGTCTTGTGGAAAGACTTGGAATTATTAATGACTAGTCTTTTAGTGTGTAATAATTTAGACTAATTTATATATTAGCGTGTGAAACTGTGAATCAACTGATCTTATACAATTGTTTTATCAAAACTAAGGTGATGCTAATATGCTAAAAAAATATATATTATATAACATATAAAGACATTATTCATTTTTAGTTCTTATATATATTTTCTACCCCATTTCATACGTTATAAAATTATGTAGATAAATAATGACAAATTAAGCTTAATTTGATATGAAGACTTGGAAAAATTGTTAATAGTTGTTGGCGTTTAGTGCTTACTTGCCTTTTATTTTATCCTTGTACAACATGTTCCACCATTCACATTCAAAATGAAAGATATGCTATCCAGTTGTGACCCTGGTTGGGTTAAGAAGTTGATCGCGGTTGACTCTCTCTGGTTAAAGTTAAACTCCCTTCTATTTATTCATCTTTTTTATCCCCTTTGCTTCAACAATTAACCTGTGAAGGAAAAAACAGACACCAAAGGTTGAATTTTGTAGCCTCTCTTTACAACAATTAACCTGTGAATGTCGTTGTTCTGACCCATGATTCTGTTTATGTTTTATATTTCATTTTGGGTGTGATCTGTGTGTTCTGCAGCTGGAAAATCTCTCGGGCAGTTTGCTTTGTCACGCACAGTTGATTTCCTTTGTCTTCTCTCCATTGTATGGCCTTATCCCTTGTGTATGTGAAATATGAAGTTTGATTTTTTTTTCTTTTAATTTTTTTGCATCCCAGTATTATTATCATTTTTGGTTTTAAGAAATCCAGTTCAGGTAGTTTGAATCTATTTTTCTGCTTTGATTGGAAAAAAAAAAAACCTGCTACTGTTCTTTGTTCTTGTGATTATGTCAATGTTATGTTGCACTGGTTGCATTTATATATTAAATTCTTGGTTAGTTTCATAACTGTTATTTTATTTTATTTATATCTCTGGTTTTTGCATTTTAGTTTGTGTTCAAATTATATATTAATTACTCCCATTTGTTCTTGCTGATGGTCATAATAATGAATTTTTTTTATTTTCCCTCTCAAAACAATCATCTTCCCATTTCAAATTTCAAATGGATGCATCTGCGTTGCTTATAAATTTAGATGTTTATTTTTGGTTCTTTCAAATGGATCCTCAAATTTTTAAAGTCTTTGTTAGTATTTTGCTTGTTTCCCTACTGGATCACTTTATATTGAGTACTCTATTTGATTATGTGCTTCTGTTTGAATATGCAACACTGGAAGGTTCAGTAAAGATGAGGTTGTTAACTTTTCCTTTACTCTTTGAGAATTTTCCTTCAATGCCATTATTATTGTAATGACATCTCATTTTCTTTTCACTCCTTGATTCTTCAGGCTAGATATTTCTTTCAGCAACTAATTTATGGTGCTATTGCTATCATGCCATCGTGATAATCATTCCAACGTCTTTAAAGGCGGCATAAGTTGGTTATAAGTGTAACTAAGATTATTAAAGGTTTGAAATTAGCCATCTAGAATTGGTCTTTAAAGATTGTTGTATGATAAATTCAATTGATTTAGAAAAATTAAGTCAATCATGCTCTTTAGAATAGCACCTTAAAGACGGTTATGAGACAAGTCGATAGATTTCAATGACCTCATGTCTCTAATCATTTCAAAAATTTTGCCAAACAAATTGTTGTAGGAGAAATTGAGTCTAATCAATCTTGAAAGGAAAGATATTCCAGTATGAATTAATCCAAACAATAAATTATTCGATAAGTCCAAGTTGACTATATATATAAAATTACGAATGTAATCAAGTTCTCTTCCTGCATCAAAGAAAGAGAACTTAATTACATTCGTAATTTTATATATGTAATCAATTTGGACTTGTCAAATAATTTATTGTCTGTATTAATTCATACTGGAATATCTTTCCTTTCAAGATTGATTGAACTTAATTTCTTCTAGAATAATTTGTCCGGCAAGATTCTTAAAATAATTAGAGATGAAGTCATTAGAATCTATTGATTTGTCTCATAACTATCTTTGTGATGCTTTTTAAAGAGTATGATTGACTTGACTTTTTTAAGTCGCTTGAATTTATCATACAACATCTTTTAAGATCAAATAGAAACCAGTTTCAAATCTTTAATGTTCTTCGTTACACTGTCTGTGGAGCTCTACTTACAAAATATTGATTTGATGATGGTCCTCATCATGTTCCTAATTTTAAAGGCTATGAAAATGAGCTCTACTTACAAAATATTGATTTGATGATGGTCCTCATCATGTTCCTAATTTTAAGGGCTATGAAAATGAAGAGAGGGAAAATGACAAGCTAGTCAAAACATTGTTTTATTCAATTACATTCCTTAGCGTTGCAACTGGTTTCTGGAAAATGATTGGGTTTTTGTATTTCAAAAAGAATTGGAGGTATGTTTGTTTTGGATATGTGGAGAAGGTTGTTGGATCTATGTTGCAGTTGTCTTGAAAGTAGTCATGTTTGTAATTTTGAAGATTGATTTTCACGCTCTCATCCATGTAGCCGTTCTTAATCTTAAATAAGATCGTTGTGCTCTAGATCATTAGAGTTTGTATTTAAATATTTCTTCTGTTTTTGTATTAATTACCACTCGCATTTATATTAAAATTGCAAGTAGCTTATATATATTTCTGGTGCTAAAATATTTTGATCCATATTACAATTGCATAATATAAAAGTAAGGTAAATTTGAAAATTAACAACAATCTACTATGATTGGTAGCATGAGGAGAATTTTAACTTAATCAAAAAATACACTATAAATATAACAAATATAACAAGAATAAAAGAGAAAATGAATGGTAATAGATAAAGGTTAATTTAGCCCTAACTTATAGGAGAAATATTTTGTAGTTACTGCTACTACTTATTAAAAAAATAAAATCAGAGATTGATATTTTTATAATTTAATATTTTAAGTTTTAAGAATAAAAAAATTTAATTTTATTATCTAATTTAATTGAGAATTAATTTATATTTTATTATAACCCAAAATTTTCAAATCAAAACTCTAATTTTTTATTTAATTTTAACCCTAATTTTTACTCATCTTTACCTACATTTAAGGATGGAAACAGGATAAATCAGGTCATGCTCTTAACAGGTTTGACTTGTAATCTGTTATAGGCTTTTTTTTAAGTACTAAATCTGATCTACTA
>NC_029776.3:105903621-105917680 GCF_000817695.3 Arachis duranensis
TAATTTTTAAACTTTAAAATATACTAAAATATTTATAATAAAATATATAAATTTAAAATATTTCATAATTTTATTAATAATAAAAAATTATTTATATATTTAATTATGTGTTAACAAACCCAAGCCTAACAGGTTAATAAGGCTAATTAGTGAGTATCAACTTGACCTATTAATGTATTAAGGTTTTTATGAGAGTCTGAGCCTGTATCTATCTTATAACAGGCTAGGGCAGGCCAGACTAAACACAGGCCAAATTGCAGGCCCCTGACAGGCCGCCTAGCCTTTTTCAACCCCTATAGCCACACTAAGGCTGCGTTTGTTTATAGAGACAGGACACTGAAACATGGACATAAAATCATATTTGACAGAGAATACATGAACAGAGACAGTGTGTCCAGAGACACAGAATTAGTGTATTTTGTGTCCATCCTGATAGGAAGGACACGGAGACACTAACAAGGGACACAACTTATTTTTCATTCTTTTTTTCATTATTTTTGTTAATTTTTCATAACTATATTTTTTTTATTATTATATTTTTCATCTCAAATTTTTTGAATGAAAAAAAATGAGAATAAATTAGATTTTCATAATTTGTTCTAGTTTATCACCAAACAGAATATAAGAACACAAAATTTTGTGTCTTTGTCCATCAGTGTCTTGTCCTGTTCTGTTGTCAGCGTCTTGTCCCATTCTGTTCTCAGAAACAAACGCAGCTTAACATACACACACCGCATCGCACCCCCTCACCCACAACTCACCAACACACACCCACCCCCACAAGTAAACACAATCACGCACACACGCGTTGCTCAGGGCCGCCGCTTCACCGCAGCTGCCGTTCCTGCGCCGTCGCCAAGGAGACCGCGCGCGAGAGAGATGCGAAGGAGAGGAGGCCACGTGTCACTGTCGTCAAAGTCTCCATCGTCACTGTGCAGAGTTGCCGCCATCATCATCATCGCAGACTGTCGCTGCGCTCGTCATCGCCGCCACCTTTGGGTCCACCGTCGTCGGGCAGAGCCACAGAGAGAGGGCATTCGCGAGTGTGAGAGAGAACCTGGAAGGGAATCCACTACCGGAGGAGAAACCCATCGCGCCGCCGTGCCTAGCCGCTGGGAAACGCCATTGCCGTCAACGACCACTGCCGGTAAGGATTTTGTGTTTGGTTTTCGTTCTTTTGTATTCCTGGGTTATTATCGTCACTGCGTGGTTGTTACAGCTGCGGTCACAGGAGTTTTTGGTCGCCGCTGTTGCTCAAGATAGTTGTCGGTTCTGCTGCCGGGTCAATTCAAAGTTGCGATTGTTTCGTTCTATCTTTACAGTAAGTATCTCTGTCTCGGAACCTTCGTCGTTAGTATTCTATTTTTTAAGATTTTTGCGACGTTAATGTTTTAGTATTAAGTTATTGGGGCCGCATGTTGTGATTTAAAGTTGTTTATGCTATTGCAAAAGTAATTGGAGCTGTGGATTGAAGCTGCTGTTGATTTTGGGTCGAGAGAAAAAGAATTTGTTGACACATTTGGAAAGGATATCATTTTTAGTGTCTAAGTTTATTTCAACTCTAACATTACGGGTGTTTGTATGATATAACATCTACATTTTTTTTATGTTTGGATTGGAACCAATTCAATCCGTACACTTGCGCGGCAAAATAAAAAAATATATTAAAAATTTTATTTTTATAAAAAAGTCATTAAAATTCTATTTGTTCATACCTTGACTCAAAGCATAAGTCAGATCCAATTAAGTCAAAAGGCCCAATCTAAAAGATTGGCCAGAGGTCAGGTTCGACTTGGGCAGACAATTAACACTTATCTAAATAAGTAATTGCCTCTCAGAATCTCTCACCCACTTCTCGAAGAGAGATCTTAACAACTATAAGATAAAGGGACGGTTATCCACCATCAGAAGTGGAACTACTTCAACAGTGATTATTGGTTACTGACACACTCAAGTAAACTTAAGTTCCAACACTCAGGTAAACTTAAGTTCTAATACTCTAAAAATCTGCTTAACCCCTTGCTGGCTTAGGTATCAGGGTGTATTGCAGGTACCACCTCCACCTTTTCCAACACACACCAACAACTAGGACGGCGCTCCCAAACATGAACAAGTCGAGACCACCTTCCATTGACTCTTGGACCTCTCATTCAAGTCCAATCCACCGATTTCAGGTAAGCTCCGGAACACTATTTTTATCTTTTTTAAAACTTGTTTATTTTTAAAATATTAATAAACCAATTTTTTAATTAACAAAAATAAAATAATACGTATATGAATAAAAATTATTAATTAAAATAAAACATAAATATCAGATCGATCCACGGATACAGATGTGATATTTGCAATCTAATTCTATTAAAGCATGGATTAGATTCGATCATCTTGGATTATATATGCAAATTGTAAATTTTAAAGATATGATCCTATCCATAATTATCCCTGTTTAAGATTACCTGAGATCTTAATCTACTTGAGGTTTAAAATTACTTAAGCTTTAAAGTTATATAAAATAGCTTAGGATTAATTTTAATTAATTAGAAAAGTCTCTTAATTCACATATTTACACACTCAAAATTCTAATCACGTAGACATATGGATCTAGAAATATAAGTCACAAATCGATGTGAGTATTGAAAGACTCCGTTTTTTTTTTTTGAAAAAGTATAGATAGACAATAAAAATATCAAATAATGTGAACAATAGATATGGATTTGGATTTTCTAAAGTTTGAATTTCACTTTAGAAAGTAAAGTATGATCTCTCACTATTGATTTTATAGGTGGGACCAAGAATAAATATGAAAGAGAAACTATTCAAGGGTAAAAGATCACACTTTACTCTCTAAAGTGAAGTTCAAACTTTAGAGGATCCAAATCCAATAGATATATCGGATGTTCATTTTGTTAGTATTGCAAGTGTGAGGAGTGTTGAAGTTAGTTCCACATCTAAGAAAGCATGGAAGAGTGAGGAGTTTATAAGATGAGAGACCCATTAACTTGACACCTTAAGGTTTTGAGTTGGATGTGGTGTCTTCTCATCTTATGTTCTCTCACTTGATTCCTCCCCGAAATCTCCCCGGTGGTCGAGAGCTCTCCACGGTTGGCCCAACAAGTGGTATCAGAGCCGATGATTAATCGGTCTGGTGATTTAAGGAGTATTCAAGGTGAAGCATCGAAAGTCTTCCTGGTAAAGGTGGTAGTTAGAGGGGAGTTGATGCTTGATGTGGAGGCTCACACTTGAGGGGGAGATTGTTAGTGTTTTGAGTTGGATGTGGTGTCTTCTCATCTTATGTTCTCTCACTTGATTCTTCCCCGAAATCTCCCCGGTGGTCGAAAACTCTCCACGGTTGGCCCTGGTGGTTATTCATATTATTCAAAAGGGTAGTGCTATGAAGCCAATGGCCTAAGTGTACAATGTGTACAATGGGCTAAACCTTTGGTCTATGAATAAAATGAACATTATCCATACTATTCAGAATAACCATCCAAATACCAGAGATAATAAACATCTCAATCTAGAATTCTAATACCATATCATGCGTAACCTGACAGGACAATACACATTGTACGCTTAGACCATTGGCTCTCTATACTTTTCCTATTCAAAATGATCATTGTTTACCTAACACTCTCCATTTTTTTCATTCATTTCAATTCCTATTTTTCTCATTTATTATTTCATTTATGTTTTTTTTTATTCAAACAATTGTTAATTTTTTTTGTACCTTCTAATACAAGCTTAGTAATTTTTAATTCTTTAGTTTTTGCATTATTCATTTTTACTTCTTGGTTTTTGCACTTATTAATTTTTACGATTCTTTTATTATTGGGAAAAATCCGTAAATTCTAAGAGCAACTTACAAAAACAAATTATATCTGCTCTCTAAATTAATATATGTGATACAAATTTGGTGGACAGCTGCTGTTTGAAGTCAAAACCAAAATCCAAGCAAAGGATTTGTGGATAAAATAGAAATATGGTGATGGACTTTTTCAAGAGTGCGTGAAGCTTTTTTTTATTTGTTTTTAGCGTTTTGTAATTTTTTGAAAACAATTTTTTTTCTTGTTTCCATCATATGTGAAAAGTATATTTTCGCATATTGAGATGACGACCTGTAAAAGCAGAAATCCTATATCCATTTATTTCACTTCTAAATTTCATTTTTGATAAATTACAATAAATTCAATTCCATTTTAAAATTAATTTGCGTAGATAATTATTAGGAGAAAAACTTTTTAAAAAAGGGCGCAATGCTTGGTCGCAATCATACATACAAATATAAGATATCTAACTAAAGAAAAAAGAAATCCTAAACTTACGAGATTCATAAAGTAATAAGGTGACCATAGAATTTATCATTTTTAATTTATATAAACCCTCTACTATCTTAAAATTATTTTCTCACTTTAACAATATCATTACTTTAAAAAAGCTTGATATGTGAATAAATCATTCTCTATCCCATCATTGTTGAATGTTGATAATAGTTTGGGTGCTGCACGTACTCGATGATATTGCTAGCAATGCGATTTATGTTTCATAAACGCAGGAAATAAAGAAAAAAAATGGTATTATCTCACGTAATTAATTGACTCATTTCAAGTATAATAATGTGAGAAACTATAGAGTTTAGATCTTATTATGTTAAATTATTTTTCTTTCAATTTCTTCATTATATATTCAATTCTTCTCCCATGATGATATTATATAATAAAGTTTCATCGTTTAAAAAAAAAACTGTACAAACAAAATCTCTTATTTGCATTACATTATGATGAGTTGCAAGCATCAGAATCTTAATTGCATGTGCATACAAAGAGATTTTATCACATAACTGAAGCTAGCTACCCACAAATTAAATTGTAGTCTCAAGGCACCTTTCTACAATATATTACAAGTAAATAAAGTTTGTCTCAAGTTAAATTCTGTTTGTTTCCTTCTGCTTTTTTTTTATTGTTCTTTACAAGCTTTTTCATTTCACTTTCTGCAAAGTTTACTTCATTTTATTTACATTGTCAAGTCCTTTTCTTTTAAATTTGACACCTTCGAAATTCTGAGGATTTTAGTTGTGTTTTGGAACACTTTGAAATTCTATAAAGTGTATTTATTTATTACAAAGTTTATAATTAAATTCATTCACTATACATATTTTTATGATTCTGCAAACTTCTTCACTATCAATGAGAGATTTTGATGAATGGTTAATTAAAACTGATATATCTAATGCAGGGATTAATGACTCTGTAGCAGAGTGGTTTTGGTATAAGTTGCAACTTCTTGAAAATTACTTGAATGTCTCACAATAAATTTGTAGGTGTTATTTCAAATTTACAGCTAAGGTTTCCACTCACTGAAGCAAGTACAGATTTGAGTTCAAATCAATTTGAAGGTGCATTTCCATTCTTTTTGCTACATGTTTCGTGGTTGATTCTCTCCGAAAATAAAATTTCAGATGTGTCATCACTCTTAGGTGACAACATTACTTTCCAACTTCCAGAATGTTGGAAATATGTAAACACATTATTGTTTCTTGATCTAAGCAATAATAATCACTACTGAAGGACCAGTCTTCACACTTCATCATATTCTCTCAACAGTTTAACCAAAAGAAATTCCAAAAGCAAGAAAAAGAAAAAAGGCCAAATTTTTTAGAAAGAAAAAGACTATAAAAGACTTAAAAGGAGTAAAAGTGTATTTTTCTTTGTTCAATAAAGCCTATATAAATTATAATTAAAATGGTACCAAAAAATTATAAAATTTAAAAACTATATGGAAACAAATTTGAATATTTGTCGTTATGTAAATTTTTTTAACTTAAAACAAAAAACTAAAAATTCAGAAAAATAAATCATTAAAAAATAAAAAAAAAAGAGTGAAAGAAAGAAAAAGAAGAGTAAGTCACAAGTTAAATAGGTATATCACCTTCTTTCCTTAACCTATATGTTCTTATAATTCATTTATTCTCTTTGACTAAAATTTTTTAATACTTTTTAATTTCGTGAATAAAAAAAAATTATAACCTAAAAAATTGCGAAATGAATCAAATGATATACCAACAAAGTATCATGGTATACTATACTCATGCTGTCCAAATCAATCTCACTTGACAAAAGATTAATAGTTTGAGTAACTATTGTATGTAAAAATAATGCATAACCATGTTTACAGGGAATCAAACATGTGCTGACGTGATGACGAAGTTCGGACACACGATGAAAGAGGGGGTCACTGATTTTGGGCATCCTTCGCCGCGGCTGGTGTTTACATCTTCTCGCGAATGTAAGGAGAGTAAGGTTCCCAAAAATAGTTGTGGCTTAATTTTTGGTTTGAGCTTGGGCCTGTGGCCCGTTTCATTATAAAAAAAATATACATATCACATTCATGCTGTATAATCCGTTTATCATCATCAATATGCACAACCTTCTAAGCCCTCTACAAATATACACAATCTTACTATAATCAGGATAATATAAAGAGTGTTATAATATAGATGACCACCAACATTTCATCAAATTAAAGATACTTGAACAGTAGAAATTTTTAATAATAGACGGTGCCATCTTTTTCAAAACTTGCAAAAAGTTAATCTTATATAAGTATAAATTGAAAGCGTAGTCAGAATTAATATACATATAGTAATAATAAATATCTCTCTATATATACTACCACATATAATTCGTAAATATATAAATTATCTCTATTATATCGAAATAATAATATTAGTGAATATTGATAGTAAAATTTTTTATTTTATATTTATTTTTTCTTTATTTATTTATTCTACAACACGTTATCAACACGAGACTCTGATCAAAATTTAGGAATGCTAAGGTAATAAATTTTTATTATGTCAAAACTCTCTCATCTTGAATTTAATACTCTTGATACATCCTAAAACAACTATTTATCATGGATACTAGATGCTGATTCAATAGATCTTAGAGATACCATTAAGACTGAAAATAATGCATCCCAAAAAGATAAAGGCAAAGTCATGATCTTCCTTCGTCGTCATCTTGATGAAGGATTGAAAGATCCTGCAGATCTTTGAAAAAACCTTGAATAAAAGTATAATCATCAAAAGAATGATACTTCCTCAAGTCCGATATGAGTGGACACACTTACGTCTACAGGATTTTAAATCCATAAATGAATACAATTCAGCAATATTTTGAATTACCTCACGAAAAAAAATTATGTGGGAAAAAGATAACTGATAAAGATATGTGAGAGAAAACTTTCTCGATCTTTCATACCTCGAATGTGCTCTTGCAGCAGCAGTATCGAAAAAAAGAATTTAAAAAATATTCTGAACTAATTTCTTGCATTCTTGTTGTTGAGCGTAACAATGAATTACTTTTAAGAAATCATGAAGTGCGCCCAGCTGGCACCGCTCCATTTCTTGAAGAAAATGTGGCAAATTATAACCGCAGAAAAGGTAAATGACAAAGTTTTGGCAACAAGAAAAATTATGGAAGGAAAAAAAATTATTTTCACAAAAAAGAATCTCACCAGAAGTGGGATAAAGAAAGAAATAATGAACAAAATAAATCAACAGAAGATAAATATTTCTGTTGTGGTTAAAAGGGTCATTGGTTGCGTACCTGTCGTACCCCGAGACATCTAGTTGATCTTTATCAAGCGTCCTTGAAAAAGGATGACAAAGGAAAGGAGATGAATTTTATTTCAAAAGATGTTGTTGAAAATTATACCACTCATTATGAAGTATTTGATTTTTTTGAGGATCTTAAAGGAAATATTGGTCATTTAATCAACGATGAAAAAGTATAATATGTGAATTGTAAATAAATAATATAAAAAAATCTTGTTAAGTTTTATTTCCAATATATTTAAATTTCAAGTATGATGTATATAAATAATATTTAATAAAATATTAATATTTATGTTTAAGAATTTTGAAATCATGTGTCAAGTTTTAAAATAATAATAATAGTGATAATAATAAAATTTTAATATATGACAATATTTTTATGTACAGTATTTTTTAGAAAAATAATTTCAATCAGAAATTCAATTTAACTGTGTATGTACTGTTACTCATTTTATTATTATTATTTATCTTTGAAGAAAATTGTAAGGATATATAATGAAGATGTATGTCTTGCGAATAGTGCAAGTTCGCACACCATTCTCAAAAGTAATATATATTTTACACATCTTATGCCAAAAGAAGAATATGTTAATACTATTATTAGCTCAGGTAATATGATAGAAGGTTCCGAAAAAGCTATAATTTTGTTTTTCGGAGGAACAAAATTCATCATAAACAATGCAATATTGTCTACCAAGTCTCTAAGAAACTTGTTGAGTTTTAAAGATATTCGCCGAAATAGATATCATATTGAAACAATGAATGAGGAAAATTATGAATACTTATGTATCACAACTCATGAATCAAATAAAAAGGTTGTATTGGAAAAGTTACCCTAATGTTCATCTGGGTTATATTATACTAAAATTAGTGCAATTGAATCACATGTCATTGTAAGTCCGAAGTTTACCAGCCCAAATGAATTTATAATTTGACATGATTGATTGGGTCATTCGGGATAACCATGATGCAAAAAATTATTGAAAACTCCCATTGACATTCACTAAAGAACCAAAAGATTCTTAAATCTAGTGAATTTTATTATGCTGCATGTTCTCAAGGAAAGCTAATTTTAAAAACATCACCAATAAAGCTTGGATTTAAGTCCCCTGAATTCTTAGAAAGGATTCAAGGCGATATATGTGGACCTATTCATCCACCATGGATCTTTTAGATATTTTATAGTCTTAATAAACGTATCTTCGAGATAGTCGCATGTGTGCTTATTATCTTTTCGCAACCTAGCGTTTGTGAGATTGTTTGCTCAAATTATTCAATTAAAAGCATAGTTTCCAGAAAATCCAATCAAAGCAATTCATTTTGATAATATTGGTGAATTTACTTCCTAAACCTTTAATGCTTATTGTATGCTAACGGAATAAGCGTTGAACATCCAGTAGCTCATGTTCACGCACAAAATGGGTTGGAAGAATCACTTATTAAATGCCTCCAATTAATTGCTAGACCCTTACTTATGAGAACAAATCTCCCAACCTCAACTTGGGGGCATGCTATTTTACATGCCGCAACACTTATTCGTTTGAGGCAAAAAAGTTACCATCAGTTCTCTCCTATGCAATTAGGTTTTGGCCAGCAGCCAAATATTTTCCATTTAAGGATATTTAGGTGTGAGATATATGTTCCCATTGCACTACCTTCTCGCACCAAAATGGAACCCCAAAGAAAATTGAGGATATATGTTAGATATGATTCTCCCTCTATAGTAAGGTATCTTGAGATACAAACTAGAGATGTATTTAATGCCCGATTTGCGGATTGTCATTTTTTGATGAATCAAAATTTTTAACATTATGGGGAGAGAATAAGCTTTCTGAAAAGGAACTTAATTGGAATGCATCATTCTTGACGCATTTAGATCCTCGATCAGGGCAATGTGAACTAGAAGTTCAAAAGATCATAAATTTGCAAAGAATAGCAAATGAATTGCCTTATGCATTTTCTTATACAAAGAGAATAACCAAATTTTATATACCAGCTGAAAAGGCCCAAATTTGAATTGATGTCCTAGTTGGACAACCGGCCACTAAAACAAATTCACACCAGAACGTGGTAGACCTGTCGGTTCCAAAGACAAAAATTATAGGAAAAAAAGAGGTAAATACTATTCTTGTTGAAAAAGATAAAGACATGATAAAATTCCTGCAGTTGTCCAAAATTCTGATATAATTTTGACATCAGAAGACATTCAGGTACCTAAAAATTTTGAAAATGATAAGATCTCGATAAATTACGTCTTTACAGGAGAAAAATAGAACCAAAATAAGACAATTGTCAATAAAATATTTGCACATAATGTAACATTAAATATCATGCATGAAAGTATGGATCTTAAATAGAGAATAATCGAAAAATGTTGACAAATGAATGATTGGCCAAAATGAAAAGAAGATGTGAAGGCTGAATTAGAGTCACTTACAAAACGTGAAGTATTTGGACCTGTAGTCTGTACACCAGAAGATGTAAAACCTGCTAGATACATATAGGTATTTGTGAGAAAACGAAATGAGAACAATGAAGTTATACGCTACAAAGCTCGACTTGTGGCACAAGGTTTTTCAGAAAATCCCGGTATAGATTATGAAGAAACATGTAGTGGATGCAATAATATTGCGTTATTTGGTCAGTATATATGCATATCATAAACTACATATGCATTTAATAGATGTGGTAATAGGCTACTTATACGGATCATTATATCGTGATATCTATATGAAAGTTCTTGAAGGACTAAAGATATCTAAACCATCCAATGAATATTCGCAGGGGTTATACTTAGTCAAATTGTAAAGATCTTTATATGGTCTAAAGCAATCTGGACGAATGTGGTATAATTGTCTTACTAAGTATCTGGCCAAAGACAGAGTCAAGAATGATGATATCTGCCATTTATTTTCATAAAGAAATATGCATCTAGATTCATTATAATTGCTGTGTACGTTGATGATTTAAATATCATTAGAACTCCTAAAAAGATTTCAACAATTATAAAAGTTCTAAAAGAAGAATTTGAGATGAAAGATCTTAGAAAGACTAAATTTTGTCTCAGCCTACAGATCAAGCATACAAAAAATGGGATCTTTATTCACCAAACAACATATATACACAGAAAAGATCTTAAAGAGATTTTATATGGATAAGTCACATCCATTAAGTACCCCAATGATCATAAGGTCTTTGGATGTGGAAAAGAATCAATTCTGTCCTAAATAAGAATATGAAGATATCCTTAGTCCTAAAGTACCATATCTTAGTGTCATTGGATCGCTAATGTATCTTACTAATAATACACGACACGATATATCATTTGCTGTGAATTCATTAGCAAGGTATAATTTCTCTCTAACCAGAAGACATTGGAATGTAATCAAACAAATCTTTCAATATCTTCATGGAATGGTTGATATGAGATTATTTTATCCATATAGATCCAAGTCACAACTAGTTGGCTATGCAGATGTAGAATACTTGTCTGACCCACACAAAAGAGCTCTCAAATAGGATATCTGTTCACATATGATGGTACAGCTATATAATGGAGGTCCACAAAATAGACGATTGCAGCAACATCTTCTAATTATGCTGAAATACTAACAATACATAAAGTTAGTCGCGAGTATTTTTGGCTCAGGAGTTTGATCTAATATATTCTGTCATCATATGGACTGATTGATCATAAGATAGCTCCAACTGTTCTGTTTGAAGATAATACAGCATGCATTGCTCAACTTATAGGTGGATACATCAAAGGTGATAGAACAAAACATATTTCTTCCAAATTCTTCTTCACTCATGACCTTAAAAATCAAGAAACAATTAATATCCAACAGATCTGTTCAAGTAACAATCTCGCTGATTTATTTACAAAGTCACTTTCAAAATCCTCTTTTAAAAGATTGGTACATCAGATTGGGATGCGCTGATTTCAAAATATTAAATAACGATGATAAGAGGGGGAGGCTGTACTCTTTTTTGTTAGATAGAATTTTTTTTCATTGAATTTTTCTTGACAAGATTTTTAATGAGACAATTCCCATCACAAAAAATATTGTACTCTTTTTCTTTCACTAACATTTTTTACTACAATATAAACATCCAAACTACAAACAAGTACATGGCAAATTCTGAAAATGTTCTATAAGGTAAAAAAATATTGAAAGAAACAATTAAATCAAATGGACAAATAATTTTGAGAAGAAATAATTCAAATGACTTGACATCTCAAACCTTCATTTCTTATATTTCTTTAATAGTTAAGGATTTTAGGGTTTTCTCTCCTTAGTTTTCAATAACTTTTTTACTGTACAATTTAATTAAAATAATTTTTTTTGTAAAAATTTTAAGGTGTCACTTCATATACCAGACATGAAAATTTAGATCAAAATTGTCTAAATATATTGTATATAAAATCACAGTGTACTTGGTATCAATAAGGTAGCGTTTGTTTTCGGAGGCAGGACACGGAGACATGGACAACACTTGTTTAAAAAGTATTTGAAAACAGAGACATGGACAGTGAACATATTGTCTCCGAGACAGTTTTTTATACTTTTGTGTCCACTCTTTCACGAATGACAATGATGGACACGGGATTTGGAAGAGTGGACACGGACAATTTTATAAATTTTGTTTTCTTTTTTTTCCACTATTACCCCCTTCTTATTTTTCCTATTGCGTTGTTCATCTTTTATGTTCAAAGAGGTACTATCTTCTTCCTGGTCTTTCTTTATCTCTGCGTTCTTTCTTTCCCATTTTTTCAGGTATTCTCTCCTTTTTGTAGAATTTTTTATTGGACTTCATAATTCCTTCCTTCTTATCGTTCTTATTTCAATACCATTTTAACCTTCTATTATATTATTTGATTTGTAATAAAAATAATAACAAAAATAATTAATCTTAAAATTTTTGAAAGATAAATATTATCAAAAGTAAAATTAATCTTTTAAAATGCTAAAAAATAATTTATAAATTGTAATTGATTTTGTATAATTTAAAGAAAAATCAGTTTTTTATAAAGAAAAATAAGTTGTTAGATAAAAAAAAATCATTTTTTTAAATAAAAATATATTTTTATATGCAAAAACTAATTATTTTTTCATGTAAAAATGAATTTTTTTAAAATTAATTTTTTATTTAAAATTAATTTGGCTTATTAACCTAAACAAAATTTTTTACTATTTAAAATCAGAATTTTTTTTTGTTAATCTTAATCATATATAATTTTACATATTAATAATAAATTTAAAAATAAAATAATTATATTTATAAATTTTATTTTAATATAAATACTAATATATTTTTTATTAAAATTTTTTGTCTCTTCAAATATTTTTTTCAAGTTCCGTCTGTACTCCTACGTACTCTTATTTTTTATTAAATTAATTTGTATTGATGTAGAAATTTTGGAATCACAGGCTATTTTAGTCATTTCATATAATATTTTAGTCTTATCCATATATATCCAAACATAATACTAGACATTACATTAGTATCTTGTCTATCATATCCAAACACAAAACATAAAACATAATTTTTAATGTTTTCGTCCTATTGTTTCTGTTCAGTATCATGTACTATCTTGTCTCTATAAACAAACGTAGCCTAAAAGATACAACCCGACTACTTTTCCATCTATGAACTCAGACATTTCTGTAAAATTTAACTCTAGAAACATATTATCAAAATATCATGTACTTTTATAATTAAGAATACATGTCAAAATAGTATTATTCCAGTTTTTTATGTTACTTCCCCACATAACAGCTCCTTGCTTTCATAAGATTGAATGCTAAAGATAAATTGCGTAAACTTAATAGAACAAAAATCTTTTTATTCCGCAATAAAAAAAGGTTGCGTAGACCCATTGAATTCGATATATATAGATGATGTCTTAGTAAATTCTTGAAATTATAAAAATAGAAGAAATCAAATATTAAACAAAAAAATTTTCACCTAATATATTTTTTTTGGTGACTACATTCACTAATATATATTCCTAGAGTTAATGATATCCAAGAGCTAATAAAAACATTTGTTAAGATACTTAGCCGTTACATTAGACATATTTTAGGATTGGTTGTTAACAATTTAATTAAAAATTTTGTGGAAGGAAATGTTGTAATATTTTGAAAGAGAAGATAAAAAAAATTAAAAAAAATTTACTGTATTTTTTAATATTTCAAAAAATAGACAAAAAAAAATCTAAGATCAATAGAAAGGGTTTAGTCCACGCAGCAATAGTGGAGGGCGTCTGTCAAATCAAATATTAAAATTAGTAATTAACTCTTGATTTCAAGTGTAGTTAACATAATTGGTCCAATACTTCTTTCAAAATAGTTATTATGGTCCCTTATTAGTAAATTGTACCAAATAACATGACCATGAGTATTTAAATAATAAAGTTTTCACAATTATTTATTTTCGTTA
>NC_029776.3:105917797-105918797 GCF_000817695.3 Arachis duranensis
AAGAGTACTAACAAAATATTATATAAAAATATATTAAAAAAATATCAAAAAAATTAAACATATTTAAAAAAATAATATTATTAGTAAATGTTATATTTTTTTAGTAATTATTTATCTAAAAAATAATTTTAGATAAATAATTTTGAATTTCTTTTAAATTATTCTAAATTGTCGTTGAAAAGATTGTACTAAAGAATTCTTCCTGCTATCACATATTTTAAAAACAAAAACATATTTTTGTTACAAGAATTATGATAATGCAAGAGCATTCACACTTTATATGAGAACGAGACAAAAGATTACGCAGGACTCAAAAGAGCTTCTCGTGACTTTGTAATTGGATTGATGAATTTTTAACATTCAAATTATACTTGATAGTAATATTACTTGTTACAATTTAGAAACAAGTAACGGTAATAGATATTTGGGCAGAAATATTGAATCAAAAGTCCAAGGGAACATAAAAAAAATACTAAAGAGTAATAATAATAATAATAATAATAATAATAATAATAATAATAGTAAAAAATTATAGCGTATTTAAAAAGAGTATCATGGAGTACTAAATAGTACTATAAAAATACTATATAAGAGTATATTAAAAAAGTAAAAAAATTAAACATATTTAAAAAGATAATATTATAAGTAAATGTTATATTTTTTTAGTAATTATTTATTTAAAAATAATTTTAGAAAAATAATTTTGAATCTCTTTTAAATTGTTTTAAATTGTCGTCGAAAAAATTGGACGAATGATTCTTCTTACTGTTAAGTGTTTTAAAGACTAAAATTTTGCGTATTTTTGTTACAAGAGTTATGATAAAAAACATTCACATTTTAGATAAGAATAGGACAATAGATTACGTAGAACTCAAGAGAGCTTCTCCCAGATTTACATTATAATTGGTGAATTTTTATAATTCAAACCATACTCATGGTAATGTTATTGGTTACAATTTAATAAATATTTTGGCAGAAACATTGGATGTCTAAGTAAAAT
>NC_029776.3:105919025-105921618 GCF_000817695.3 Arachis duranensis
TTGCAAATATATATATATAGAGAGAGAGAGAGAAATAAAAATAATAATATATAAATTTGCAAAAAACAGAGATTCCATATCTACTTTTTCACTTTTAAATTTAATTTTGGTAAATTACAATAAATTCAATCCCATTTCAAAATTAATTTGTGTAGATGATTATTAGAAATAAAAAACTTTTTACAAAAAGGGGTGTGCGCCATACATGCTTGGTCGCGCTCATACCTACACTTGTAAAATATCTAAGTAAAGAAAAAATTTCCTAAAATTAGGAGATTGATAAAGTAATAAAGTGAGATCGATAAAGTTAGGAGACTAAATTTATAATTTCAATTATATATAAATTCTGTACTATCTTAATTTAAGATTATTTTCTTACTTTAACACTCATTACTTTAGAAGAATTTGGTATGTGAATAAATCATTATCTATCCTATCATTGTTGAACCTTGATAATGGTTAGGGCGCTACACGTATTCGATGATATTGTTAGCAATGCGACTTATGTTTCATAAACACAGGAAATAAAGAAGAAATGGTATTATCTCACGTAATTGATCGACTCATTTCAACTATAATAATGTGAGAAACTATAGAGTTTAGATCTTATCATGTTAAATTATTTTTCTTTCAATTTTTTCATTATATATTTAATTCTTCTCACTTGAATACATGATGATATTATATAATAAAGTTTCATCATTAAAAAAAAAAAAACTGTACAAACAAAAACGTATATTTGCATTGACATCATGATGAGTTGCAAGCTGAATCTTAATTTCATGTACATACAAAGAGATTTTATCACATAGGTGAAGCCAGCTACCTACAAAGGAGAATAGAAAGAAAATGAACCAAAACTTGCAAACATTTTCCAATGAAATAAATCCCACCCACTACGGTTTTCCTTTCCCAAGTAATGAGCTATGTAATTCAATGCCATTGTGGTTCCTTGAAGGAGCTGAAGGTGGGTATGGCACCGCTTTTGGCAAGAATCCAAAGAGACTTTGAGGCAATAATGCTTGTGGCTTTGCCTTACTATTAGGCTTCATTTTGAACACTTGAGTTTGTCTAGAACCATAAGAGATCACAACCAAACACATCAACAAAACCAACAACATTATAAGTACATGATGAAGAACATGCCTTCTCCCCATTTCAGCAAATATAATATTGAAAGAGTAGTGTGTAGTAGAGAACTAATGCTACAAGCTACAAGGGTGATATTATATTGCACTTTGCACACACAATTTATACTTTAATTTATTTTTGAGGAAGGACCTTGTGTGACAAAGAGGTGGCTTGTTTATGAAGGAAATATGAGAAATGAAGAAATGTGAACTAGCATACGTATGTGTGCGGAAACATAGGGAGATGTAATTGTGCAAGATCATGTGCTTTAAGATTTGGATGTTGGAATTCATATTTTTGTGTTTGACTTATGTTGGCTTGTTGCATTAAATGAGACAACATGGACCAATAGTTCCTTTGTCCAATTAAATTAAATAGAGAGAATAAGAAAACCCTATTAAGATAGTGATCCTTTGAACCGGTCTTTAGGGAGTGTGTTCTAAGTCATAAAAGCTTGATGGAATAAAACAGCCAAATGTTAATTATATTATTGTCTAGTGAGTTAATTAGAAATGGAAAATATATAATTGATGAGGAAAGCATGTATGTAAGACATGACAAATAGAGAAAAGAAGAAATAAAATGATGAATGTTGAAAGATAAAAGTAAATAGGAGATACACTAAAAATAACTACTCTAATATTCTAATACTGCTAAAAAAATACTTTTAGCAGTTATTTATTTTAATTTTAACGAAAATAAAAATAATTACTAATATATTTATTAATAATTAGACATTAACTGTCTTATGTTTATCGTTAAAAAATTTTAGTAGTAATTATACAATTATTGATAAAAACTTTTAACGACCACAAAAAATATATAATTATCATTATAATATATATTAATAATGATAAAAATATAATTAATGCAAAAATATAAATTAAATAAAATATATAATAGTTATATGTTATTATCACTAAATATTTATCAGTAAAAATAATTTTTGTTGTAGTGTAAATTCTAAATGATATTTGTATGTCAACTATTTTTCACATCTTTCACATACTATAAACTCACTTAAGGAGATAGACGGAAACAACAAATATATTAGGACAAGTAGTCTTATCTCTTATATGTTTACATTGTATTTATTCAATTAGATTACATCAATATTTATTTCATATATATTATAGTACTTTATGAGTAAAATATGGAGGTTGTAGTTTGGTTAGGTGGGTTTGTGGGCCTCAATGTAAATAATGGCCGAGTAAGCAACCGAAAGTCTGAAACCGTGACGAGTCTTGCATATCATCATGGTAATGTTTCCCTTCCCTTTCTATCTATGTAGCTTGGGATGAAACGTTTAATTAATAATTATAGATGGGAACTTCTTGTTAAACAATATATGATAGGGTTTGCATTTCATATATATTATTATAATTATAAACCCATGACTACTTATGCCTATTCTAAATCATTTTTAGTACAACTATATCCTTTAAATATTATTTTTTATTTA
>NC_029776.3:105921690-105940836 GCF_000817695.3 Arachis duranensis
TAAAGTCAATTCATTATATAAATTTTTTCTATTATTATATGTGATCCTATATAATCGTACATGATCGAATAATTCGAATTGTAAAGTTTATTAATAAATAAAAAAAATCTTAAAATACTGGTTATGTAATTATTTTATGTATGTATTAATCTCATGATCATATACATAACCTAGCAGTCCAAATATGCTATATAGTATATACTCTCACTATCACTTGATCATCTTATTTTTATTTTTATTTTTTTTTTGGATGGGGACCCGGGCCAACAAAAGCCCGGATCCAGAACAGAGATCCATGCCACCGAACCGACCCGTCATCCAAGGGTGTATGTCACCTCTGCCGCGAGAGTGAGAGATTTGAATCAGCCTGTGCTGCGCCCTGATTCTTCTTCTTCAGCTAGCCGGCAACTCATCTGACCCCTGTCTGGTTGCTATCGCCGCCGGAGGAGTATGCTGAAGACTTTCAAAAGCTTGGCCGCCGTTAATCTGTCTTGACTCCGTGGTCGCAACCTGATCTCTCGACAGCGCTCTCGTACCAGTTGAAGCTGTGCATTTATATAGAACCTATTCAACCCCCTAAGATTCAGAGCAGTGAGAGGACCCCTCGCCAAATTCCCTTCGAAGCCTCCGCCTGGACATGGCATCCGTGGCCCTCCTAAGTCGCCGCCGCTGAATCCGCCCTGGTCCTCCTCTGCCTCTCGATCCTGCAGCTCCCACTCTGTAACAGCCTCGCCTCGGGTTGCATGCAATCTTCTGTCTCAGATCCTTTAGGATCTGGATAAAACCTGCCTTTCCTGCCTTGAATTTTGGTTCGAGCCTTTCCTGTTTTGTCTGCCGCAAGATGAATTTATGGAGGATCTTTTCTGCTCCTAGCTGGCGATCTATGCATGATGCTGGCGCCACCGCATTAAGGATGACGACGGGTTCCCCCACCACCTTGACCCTCAGCAGTTCCCGTGCCTTCCCACCATTGCCTTCCATCGCCGTCTTGCATTGGTCCGTCCCAGCTTCTTCCCGACAGGAGTTTGGAGCAAGAAAAGCCCTTTCCGACCCACTTTCTCCCTTGCCCAGAATTCGGAATCCCGCAGCACCACTAGAATCGTCTTGGATTGCAGCTGATCTTCTGTCTCAGATCCTTGATGATCTGGATAAACCCCTAACCTTCCTCTCTCATTACCTGGTTCGAACACTTCCAATCTCCCTGCTCACAATCTTCTTTTTGTTCTTTTGTAATTACTGTTTCACATCTGAGCCTCTCTTGTAATGATGCTTTGTATGTCTACAGGTGGTTTGATGCTCCAATTTGCTTGTAATGTGTCTGATTCTGCTGCTTTGGCCACTGCATGCGCTAGCCGATTCCCGTTCCTGGGGGTCCAAGTTATTCCCTTCTCAGGTAGACTTTCCATTAAAATATGAATGTCTTGGATTATAGCCAACGCCTCACCTAAAGCTACGTTCCTGGGGGTCCAAGTTATTCCCTTCTCAGGTAGACTTTCCATTAAAATATGAATGTCTTGGATTATGGCCAACGCCTCACCTAAAGCTGTGTTAGATTTAATTGCTTGAACTAGCTTTAAGTTGTCAGATTCTATTAGAGTTCTGCCTATTTGTAGATTATTTACTATGATCAGTGCTTGTCTTATAGCCTGAGCTTCTGCAATAATACTTGATTTGGCCTGAATTTTACCTGAGAAGCCTAATATGATCCTCCCCTTATGATCTCTGATTACCACAGATATTGCACCTCTTCCAGTATCCTTCTTGAAGGCTGCGTCAACATTAGCTTTCAACCAGTTCTCAGGGGGAGGTCTCCAATTCAGCAGGTTAGTTTTGCTCCTATTTACTTCTATTTTCTGTGTCTGCTGTTTATCTGCTAGTTTCCAGTATGTTGCCTCTAGTGCTATTGCCCTGCAAATTGTCCATCTAGGATTTACCTGCTGTTGTTGAAATATCTTGTTGTTCCTCGTTTTCCATATTTCCCACATGAGAAATCCTAGTTTGCTTATTCTCCTCTCCTGGTCCCCTCCACCACCTGCTCTCAATTTCTTTATGCATTCGACCATCCAATTACCGATTGAGGTAACTGTTTCTTTTGTTGGGATCCATTGGCATTCCGCTCCGAACCATGTTGCCCTGGCCCAATCGCATAGTAGTAGTGCATGTTCTACTGTCTCTGAGCTTTTTAAACATATTTGACAGATTGGATCTGATGCCATTTTTCTTTTGTATAAGTTAGAGCCTACTGGTAGTATATCATGACATGCTTTCCATATAAACATTCTGATCTTCTGCGGGACTTCCATTCTCCACACCTCCTTCCATATCTCTCTTTTATCTTCACTCGTTGATGGATTTCCAAATTTTATTCCCTGCCCAACTCTCCTTGCAGCATAATATCCAGTTCTTATTGAGTAGTTTCCATCTTCCCTCCATGGCCAATACAAGTTATCCTCTCTGTTTATTGCGCTAACTGGGGTGCTAAGGATCTCATTGCAGATTTCTTGGGAGAATTTGCTTTCAATCTTCCTTTTGTTCCACCCTTCCCCACTTACAATAAGATCCTTTACCCTCGCATCATCTGTGCTGTTTATATTCAGAGGCCCGCTCCTTCCAGCAATCCAATTATCTTTCCAAATGCTGACTTTGGAACCGTCTCCTATGCTCCATTTTGCGTTTTCTCTTAGTAGCTCTCTTCCATGTAGTATGCTTTTCCAGACCCATGAGGCGCCCTTTTTACCCTTCGCTGTCCAAAAGTTGCCGCCCGGAAAGTAAATCGATTTCAGTATTTGTACCCAGATTGCATTCGGGTTCTTCAGTGCTCTCCATGCTTGTTTTGCAAGGTAGGCAGTATTTTGCTTTTCCAGGTCCTTGAACCCCAGCCCCCCATCTCTCTTACTCTCAGTAATGCTGTCCCATTTCTTCCAATGGATGCCCCGTTCCTTCCCCGATGCTGCCCACCAGAATCTTGCTACCTTAGCACAAATCCTCCTGTAAAAACTCTTAGGGAACTTTATGACATTCATGATATATGATGGCATTGCCTGAATTACTGCCTTTATTAGTGTTTCTTTGCCTGCTTGATTCAGCAACTTTTCCTTCCATCCTTCTAGTTTATTCATGATCTTCTCTTCAATCCATGCTAGAGCCTTGTTTTGAGATCTTCCCCACATAGCTGGTAACCCCAAGTATTTTCTTGGCGTGTCCCATGTTTTCATTCCTAAAATATCCTCTATATTTACCCTCGTTTGTATCGATACTTGGCTTCCAAAGGAAATGCCTGACTTGTTCATATTGATCCTTTGTCCGGATGCTTCTGTGTATTCATTTAGCACGGTTATAATCTGATATATCTCCTCCTCATCCGCTTTCGCAAATATGATACAATCGTCTGCGAACAACAAGTGAGTAATTGCCGGAGCTGTTGGGGCTATTTTAATACCTGTTATATTGCCTTTCACCTTTGCGTCCTGCATTAGGATCGTGAATACCTCAGCTGCTAAAATGAAAAGGTATGGGGATAATGGATCCCCTTGTCTAAGGCCCCTCTGAGGCTTGATCCTCTTCGATAGCTCTCCATTAACCTTTACCCTATAACTTGCACTTCTTACACATTTCATTACCAACTCAACCCATTTTTCAGCGAACCCGAGTTTTATGAGCACCTTTTCAAGGAAATCCCATTCAAGCCTGTCATATGCCTTGTTCATGTCCAACTTAATTGCCATATTTTGCGATCCTTCTCTTCCTCTTTTGTTTAGGCTATGATAAACTTCTTGAACAATAACTACATTATCCTGTATAAGTCTTCCTCCCACAAAAGCACTCTGGGTTGGGGACACTATCTCCTGGAGGAGCCCTTTCAGCCTCAACACAATGATCCTAGTTATGATTTTGTAAATAAAGTTGCAGCAACTTATTGGTCTTAATTGATTGAGATCTTCCGGATCCTTGACCTTTGGAATTAAAACTACTATGGTTTCGCTAATCTCTTCCGGCAAGAACCCGTTCCGAAAAAATTCCTTGACTACTGCACATACTTCCTTCTTGATTATCTCCCAATGTTTTTGATAAAATAGTCCATTCAGGCCATCTGGTCCAGGAGCCTTGAGGCTGCCCATGCTAAAAACTGCTTTCCGGATTTCCTCTTCTGTGACTTCTGAGATCAGCTCCTTATTCATGCTTTCCGTGACTCTTACTGGAATATTTCTTATGACCGGGTTACAATTCCTGTTTTTGCTTGATGTAAACAGCGCGTCAAATCTTTCCTCGATGTGCTTCATAATTTCTTTCCTATCCTCTATCCATGAGCCCGCCTCATTTCTAAGCTTTTCGATTCGGTTTCTTCCTCTTCTTTGAATGGTTGTGGCATGGAAAAAAGATGTGTTCTTGTCTCCCCATTTTAGCCACTTCAACCTGGCTCTTTGCCCCCAATATTTTTCCTCCTGTTTCCATAATGTAGCTATATTCTCCTTTATCCGCTGTGTTTTCTCCTGTTTATCTGGTGTTAAATCTGAATCCTGTAGCTTCTTTAGCTCCTCCTTTAGCTTTTGAATTTCTTTGTCTGCTCGTTTTATTGTCCTCCTGCTCCACTTCGTAAGCTCCTCTTTGCAATTTTCCATTCTTGTTGTAATTCCTTTCCAGGCGCATCCTTGGACGTTTTCCTTTTCCCATCCCTTTCTCACTATATTCTCGCACTCCTCATGATCAGTCCAAAAAGCCTCAAATTTGAAGCTCTTCTCTACCTTTTGAACCTGATTTATGACCAGCACTAATGGGCAATGATCTGAACTAATAGCTGGCAAAGCTTTGAGTGATGCCTGCTGATATAAGACTCTCCATTCCCAATTAACTAGTGCCCTATCTATCCTCTCCCTTGTGATAAATCCATTCCTCGGATTTCCGAACCATGTGAATCTTCCTCCTTTGATATCTAAGTCCATAAGATAGTTCATATCTACAAACTTCCTGAATTCTCTTACCTGACTTTGTGGCTTTGGATGTAGGCCTATTTTCTCTTCTTGGCTTAAAATGTCATTGAAATCCCCAATGAATAATTGTGGTTCCCCTTTGTTGATGTTGTTCTCTGTGATAGCTCTCCATTGCTCTTTTCTCCTTTCAAAACATGGGTTTCCGTATATAAAATTGCACTCCCATATTCTTCCTTTTCTATCATCAATATGAGTTTTTATATGGTTATCATTCCAGAAGTAAATATTAATATTATATATTTCCTTGAGTTGCACATTATCCAATTTTACTTTGGATCAATAGAAGGAATTGAAGTGTTGAACTGAAAAATGATGGATGAATGAACCGTTCATGAGAGCGTAGGCCGAAGATTTGGGGTTTTTGGTTTCATATTGTTGGAAGTTTTGGACTTTGTAGTTGGGGCCCATGAAAACCACCCAAACAAGAAGAGCCAGATGAAGTTGGACCCATTGTGTTGGGCAAAAAATAGTGACAGCAGACAGATATGAAATATGATTGATGATATGAGAGGGCAGATTGAATTGTATTCAGAGTTTGTTGGTTTTCATTACAAGGAAACCTAAAATTTGATACCATGTGTGTTTGAGAAATTCATACTTTACAATTGATTTGACATACCATATAAAATCACTACATTATTATTAGAGTTTGGTTAATATGTGTCTTAATTTTTTTTAATTTTTAATTTACTTTTAAATTATTAAATATAGAAAATTATAAAAATTAATATTTTTAGTATCATCACAACTGTGGGAACATTTTGACAAAGAGAAAGTTTAGGGACTAACACTTTTGTTAAAATCTAGTCAGCACTTAACAATCAAAAGAAAAATGATTAATCTTACACCATTAGATGTCATCTCACATCATTAAAAATATTGATAATAGCTAATTGAGGGCTAAACATCACAAATTCTGTTGACCCTAGCACTCCTCATTAACAAATTCCGAATTATTATTCTAATAAAAATATTATGGTGTATGGGAGCTAGAGTGGAAACAAAATTGTACTAAAAGGTGACAATATTGATGCAGACTGAACGTGCGAACCTAGCTTGTAAGGATATCAATGTTGGAAGGTTATATAACCTGAGGGTCTTATATATTTATTAGGGTTTATTAAGGTTAGTAAAAAAAAAAAAGCTTTAATAACATATAATTCTAAAGTTTGATTATTTTATTTTCTGTCTATAAATCAAACAACTTTTTAATTGTTTCTGGGGGAAAAGATAAAAATTCTTTCAAACACTAACCATGCTGTATTTCCATCCTTTTATAAGGTAAAAATTAAAATATTATCTTGAGGGGCTGTCTAATAATAATAGTCTAACCTAATAAGAATTCCATATATAGCCAGATTCATTTCATTTCATGCCACAGATGGCTTCAGCTGTGTTACACATGATCATGTATAATCACTTGCAATAATGTTTAATTTACATAAATAATTTTATATATAAAAAGAATACTAACATAACAATAGTTGTGTGTGTTTTATTTAATTTCATTCTTTAATTTCCAAATATTTCAAAAATAAAAACTCGTTTAAATAAAAAAAATTGACCAGTTTTTTACAATGTTGTGCATTAAATTTAGCCATCATTTAACACCTCACAGACCATTATTATTATACTGTATCATCTTAATTGTTACTTACATGCATGGATGACCATTCAAAATTCTGATGCTAGCAAGTGATCCACATGCTGCCAATTGCAGTACCATATTATTAGTAGTATTCATTACAGGATGGGTCCACAAATCTTGTGTGATCAATTAGTGTGATGAATGCATGGCGTATAATAAGATCCTTCTCTTGGACCGCTCCTTGCACCTATAAATCATGAATCATCAACTTAGCACAGTATTTATAAATAAATAAATGGAAAGAGTAAATACTCACATGAAATCTCTCTATCGTAGCCATGCACTTGCTAGATTTAATTTAACGGTGAATATCAATAAATCAAAGGGCCATCCGTCAAATAATTAAGTTCGTTTATTTAAACTAGATCCATTTGTGTTGATCTTAAATATATGGAATAGCAATTACCTTAAATATATATGTTATATAATATAAGGTTTTGTCTATTATCATTTTATTGAGGTAGTATATACCATATACCATATATACAATAATTAAGGTGTGTAGAGTGTAGACACATATGTATCCATACATATTTTTCCATTAGCATGGGCATGTGAGCAATTTTACACCAGGAACTAGGGCATGGTCATTTATATCTGACTTCAAATGGCCACAATATTTAAGTGGCCTGACTAAATGGACCAACATTTATTAATTGCTTCTCTGAATGGAATGGGGTTATCAGCCATGGAAAAAATGTTTTATTAAATTTTTTATTGAGACTTGTTAAATCAACATTTATATATATGATGATGTTAATACAATTCAACAAAATAAAAGAATGGTGATGTTAACAATCAAATTAATTAGGCGTTAAATATTACGTTGTAAAGAATATTTATTTATTATTGTTTGTACATATTAGTCCCAAATAGAATGCCTCTATTATTAATCACGACTACATGATGCTTCACTCATCAAATTGACATTGTCAAACCGAAGTAGGTGAATTCTTCGTTAGGAGTCTGGAGAGTGGTTGAAATTTTGGTAAGTAGTTTGTAGAAAACTTACTTGTGATTGTGATTTCTAGCCCGTTACTCAAAGTTTAATAACCTGTAGATAAGGGGAAAGAGACAACGTTTCTCACTGGTCAAACTTTATCAAATTCCACAAAGCTCAATGTTTTGGAATTCATTGACCGCGCATTTTATGGCGTGCATCCCACCATTGCCATCACTTCCATGAACTTAGCTTGTTCTCATTGGATTTATGGAACCTAATCTTCTTCAACTACTTACATGCTCTCATTTTGGTTTTTATAATAATGTTCTAAATAAAACCTAAGTATACAACCTTCGTACATTATACTTCTACAATATCAATTTATGTTCATTTTTGTATAATTCTATCGTTATCCTTACGATTTTATTTATTCATGTTACATATTACTATATGTTAGTAGTCAACATTCCAATATTTCAAATTCAACAAAACTAATAAGCATTTATGTTTCCTTTGTCGTCTGCGTTAACATTTTGTAATCACACGAGCAAGCGATGTAACACTAATATAGAGCGGGTGTTTTGTGGTCATGCAAGTGAAACAAAAAAGTTAGTAAAGTCCAAAATCTCACCTCAATTTCTCAAAATATTATTATGGTTTTGATGGGTCAAACAAAGAAAGGTGTCCTTTTCATATTGAATATATAATACAATAAATATTGATATTATAGTCCCCTCCTCACCTCTGACACGTCTTCCAGCTAAGTAAACTTTGACCAAAGACCATATCATCAAAACCACTACCATTAGGCACTAGTCACCTTCTTCATAATATAATTAATGATTGATATCTTATTCTTAATTGAATTTTCTTCTCCTTTTAAACGTAACACTGCTCGTTATCTCTAGTGTGTGCGTGCGGGTTTTGGTGTTTGTGTGTGTGAAGAAAAACAAGAACAAGAACAATAGAGATAAAGAAGAACGAAGAGAAGAAAAAGGAAGCAATGGCAAAGGTAAGAGATAAGCTATACGTCACTGTTCCGAGTTTATTCCGATGCCCAATTTCGATGGATGTGATGAGGTCTCCCGTAAGCCTATGCACCGGCGTCACATACGATCGGTCCAGCATCCAGCGCTGGCTCGAATCTGGTCATGACACGTGTCCTGCCACCATGCAGGTCCTCCCTTCCAAGGACTTCATCCCAAACCTTACACTCCACCGCCTCATCCGCCTATGGCTCCTCTCCGCTGCCGGAGAACCTTCATCGCCATTGGAGACACGGATCTCCGCCGCAAGCGACCGCCTCCGCGCTCTCCTCGCCGGAATTCAAACCGACGCCGAGGATTTTGCCGCTTCGCTCTCTGAGCTCGCCGAATTTTCAAGATTCTCCGCCGAAAACCGCCGTGTCCTGGTGAGCTTCCCAGGATTCGATTCCGCCATCACTCGCGCCCTCGCCGGAAGCAGGTCGCGGATTGAAGCTTTGGAAAACGTGATCGCGGTTCTGGATTTGGTTCTCAGGGAGAACGGGAGCTCCGATTCCGGTGGCGTAGAGAGGATCCGACGGTCTATACTCGATTGTCGCGAAGATTGCTTAGCAGCGATCGCTTTTGCTCTTGAGAATGGATCTGCGAAATCGAAGGTCGCATCGGTTAGAGTTTTGGAATTTCTCGCAGGCGATTTTCAATCCAAGCGGTGGATCGCAGAAACGCGAGGCTTATTGTCACAGCTCGTAAAGCTTCTGTACGACGGAACTGAGGAGCTAAACGGCGCCGTTTTGTCGCTTTTGGCTTCGGTTTCGGTGACTCAGTCTGCGAAAGCCGAGCTTGTTCGTTCCGAAATCGTCAAGGCCTTGTCGAAGACGCTGCAGAGCGGCGCCTCCAGCAGTTCCATGGCGGAGAAGTGCCTGAAAATGCTGGCGGTGGTGGCGACGTGCGCTGATGGTAGGGCAGCGATGGGCGGAGATCTTTCATGCGCTGCGGCAGTTGTGGAGAGACTGGCAAAGGCGGGAAAGGCGGCGACGGAGGACGCGGTGGCGGTGCTGTGGAGCCTGTGCTGCCTTTGCGGTAACGAAAAGGTGAGGGATGAGGTGGCGAAGCGAAACGGCGTCGCAGTGGTGCTTTTGGTTATGCAGAGAGGATGTGAGGGTCACGTGAGGAGCATGTGCGTGGATTTGATTAAGGTTCTGAGGAAAATCGAGTTGCCATTAGCACTAAGATTGAGTTATGACACTAAAACTACTCATATTAAACCATGCTAAATGCTCTAATTACTGTTGTAATTAACGTGAATCCTAATTTAACCATCTTTTTGCATGAAAATCACAATATTTGATGTTGTCTTTGATGTATTTTTTTTTTGGAATCTTTAAAAACAAAATAAAAAACAAAAAAATGTACATTTGTAGAAAAAACAATGTTGGAATCATATAATTCATTTTATATCAATAATTTGTTTCTTCAATTATCCAAGAGATAGGTTCATGCTCACAGTGAAGTTAATTTTAAAGATTTTGCTACTGACATTCTAAATTTTGTATGCAGAGAGAAAAGCCTAAATGTATTTGGTAGTATATACACTAAAAATTCACATATAATTATTTTTATATATAAAATTTATAATTAAAAATTATTAAATTATAATCTAATCAAATTTATTAAATTATTTAACTATTTTTAATTATTAATTTTACATAAAAATAATTATATATAAATCTCGGTCTATAGCAAATTGTGGTGTTAAAAATAATTGTCTTGCTGCTATGGTCTTTCAAGTTTTGCTTGGATTTAGAGTACAAAGTGAAAAATTCTTCGGCTTCATGCTCACCTGCCAAAGTATCGAAATTAATTCCGAAAAATACCAAGCAATTCTGAACATGAGAAGTCCAAAGATAGTAAAAAAAAGTTCAATAACAAACTGATCGGCTAGTAGCACTAGTAAGATTTTTACCTCGTTTAGCACATCGATTACAACACTTCTTCAAGACACTAAGAAAACAAGAAAGATTTGAGTGGACCGAGGAATGCGATAAAGCATTCACTGAGCTTAAGACAATACTATGGAAACCACCTATACTCCAAACACCAGAGACCGGTAAACCATTATATCTATACTTATTTGTTACCAACCATGTTATCAGTTCTGTCTTGGTAACAGAAATAGAAAAACAACAACACCCAGTATATTTTGTCAGCAAATCCCTCCAACATGCCGAAGTCAGATATCCAAAACTAGAAAATCATGCCCTGGCCTTAGTGACAACGGCAAGATGTTTGCGACACTACTTCCAAAGTCATACCATCTTCGTCAAAACAGAACAACCCCTTCGGCAAATCCTGACTAAGCCCGAACTGGCTGGAAGACAGATTAAATGGTCAATTGAACTATCTGAGTACGATATTCAGTACCAAAGCTGAGGAGCAATAAAATCTCAAGTGCTGGCCGATTTCATCGCAGAACTCACCTCAGAAGAATCTAATCCCATAGAGAAGGCATGGACATTATACGTCGACGGAGTTTCAAACAACAAGGGCTCAGGAGCAGAAATTCTGCTTGGGGACGAACATGACACAGCTTTGGAACAGTCTCTACAATTAACTTTCCACACGAGCAACAATCAAGTAGAGTATGAAGCACTCATAGCAGGACTGAAGCTAGCCCATGCAATAGGCGTAACACAACTGCGCGTCAAATGTGACTCCTTACTTGTGGTTCAACAGGTAACAGGTAATTTTCAGGTAAAAGATCCACTATTAGAAAGGTATAATGCTATTGTTAATAATCTTGTCAACGGCTTCCACAAATTTAAAATTTTCCATATACCTCGGGAACAAAATGATAGAGTAGATATCCTCTAAAAATTAGCAATAACCAGAAGTCAAACTAAAACACCTATATTATCTCAACTAACGCTTAATGAACCTAGTGTTTTGCTAACAACAATTTCGAGTATTCATAGGAAGAAGATTGGCGACGACCTTTCATATGCTACCTACAAACAGGTCACATACCTGATAACGTCCAAAACAAAAGAAAATTCAAAAGAAGAGCCAGCTTTTACACATTACTCGGCGCCGAACTATACAAGTGAGGCTTTACAAGACCTCTTCTAAAATGCCTAAACACGGCAGAAGCTAAATTAGCAATGGACGAAGTCCACGAAGGTGTTTGTGCAACACGCATAGGAGGACAAAGCTTAGCTTCCAAAATACTCTAAGCAGGTTACTACTGGCCAATGTTGCAACAAGACTGTATGTATAAGGTCAAACATTGTGACCACTGCTAATGTGACGCACCAGTCATTCACAATCCAGCCGAGCAGTTACACTCGTCCGAGGTAAGCTGGCCATTCAATAAATGGGGGATGGACATCCTCGGACCTTTCTCACCCACACCAGGCCAGGTCAAATTTTTAATTGTTGCTATTGATTATTTTACAAAATGGATAGAAGCAATACCATTGGCAAAAATAACTTCCGAAAAAATGATTTTTTTTTGTATGAAAAAACATACTCTGCCGATTTGGTATTCCTCACTCCATTATAACTGATAATGGTAGACAATTCATAGATCAAACATTCACAACCTTCTTACAAAATTTCAAAATAGTTCAACAGTTCTCATCTGTAGAACATCCACAAACTAAAGGTTTAGCTGAGGCTGCCAATAAGATCATTTTACAGAGTCTCAGAAAAAAAACTTGAAGACTCCAAATGGGAATGGGCCGAGCTCGTCTCAGAAGTGCTATGGAGCTATAACACAACAGAACAATCATCAACAAAGGAAACTCCTTTTAGGCTGGTATACGGATGTGATGCTGTGATACCTGTTGAGATCTCTATACAAAGTCCCAGAACTACAAGTATTAATGAAAATGACAATATTGAAAACAGAAAAAGTGAGCTTGACCTCATTGAAGAAAACTGAAACAAGTTAACACTACAAAAACTCACCGCAAAGCGAGCTGTAACTCAGAAATACAACAAGAAACTCAAACCGAGGACATTCTCAGAAGGCGACCTCGTCCTCGGGAGAATAAAGGATGTACGAAAATCACCAGGACACGGCAAGCTAAGCGCCAATTGGGAAGTCCCACTCCGGATTCATAAAGTCATCAGCAAAGGAGCCTACAAACTATAAAGACTTAATGGAACTATCCTACCAAATAATTGGAACATATCTTCTTTAAGAATTTATTTCAGTTAGTCTATAAATCGGGCATCGTGATGCACTCTTTTTCTTACTACCAGATTTCATCCCTAAAGAGGGTTTTGCTGGAGAGGTTTTAATGAGGCACACCACCCCGCACTTTTTCAGTTATCATCCTACGATACAACATACATAACCTAATTTCCATAATAAAGTCTCTATCCTACTCGGCCGAGTACTACCAACAAATAATACTAACTCAAAGTATGAGTATTCAAAAAGATTTTTCACAAAACCAAACATATAATTTAAACATGCGATCATATTTTAAACTACCAAATTCTTTTGGCTAAGTACTACAAGCCAACAGTCCAAACAAAAACTACATCAAACACAATTAATGGCTATAAGCCAGAAGTTCCAAAACACATACGCAACAATAATAGTCTACTACAAAAAAATAACTAAACATTTGGGTTCTCACCCTCCCCCTCAACACAATCCTCATCATCATCAACTAACTCCTCACCAACAACAATCTTGCACGAATCCATTGCAGATAAATCAGTAGCAGACGCCAGAAATTTCGCTTGCTCAACATCCCTCTCAAAACCAGCAGCAAACATCTTGAGGCCATGGTCTTCATTGCCAGTCTCGAGCTCTTTCTTCTCGGCCACCAGTACAGCCAGCCTGCTTTCAAAGCGGTTTTTTCCTCATCAAACTTCTTTCTGACATTTTCAGCAGCAGTTAACTTTCCTTGCAAAGAGTCCACCAAGTCCAAAGCAGTGCGAAGTTTGTTCCCTTTATCCAAATTATCCCGCATCAGCTGGTCCACAGTAGCTTTGTCAAACGAATTCCTAGCCTATTTTAACTCTTAATTTCGGCCGAGAGACATCAACCGAGCTCCCATCACCTGAAATAACAAACAATCAAATCAAACCAACACAAGATAACATTGCAAAGGGACAACAAGCAAATATATTATACCTGAAGATACTGACAAACGCTAATATCACCAACCTCTTGAACCAATTTGACATCAGCAGGACTTTGACAATATTCATCAGCAACCATCAATAGAGGAAAGTGTTCGCTCCACAATAAGGTGAGATCCTCATCTCCCTTATAACCATGCAATGCCTTGATTTTTCGTAAACTTCTTCACCTGGTCCAAGTCGACCTCCTTCCCACCAATTTTGTCATCAGCCAAACCCACCATCTTTTCTTTCTTGTTATCTCGCCTTTTTCGTTTATAACTTACCTTCTTAGTAGGAGAGGGTTGATTACCTTCAATTCATTTCTCAGCCTTCGCATGACTACTAGACCCTTCTCTATCCACGTTCTTCGATCGAAAGAACACCTTCAAACTACTCGATGTCACTTTTGAAGCCTTCTCAACTGCAAAATACAAATATAAGGGTCATATCAAAAACCATAAAACAAAGTAGGCAAGTCCAAACAAAATCTTTACCTATATACTCTGAAACAGCATCTTTATCAGACTCCCACTCAAGAAGCTCCATAACAGACAACAAACCGGAAGAGAAAATACTGTTAAGCAAAAATTCTACCACTATTTAATTTTTATATTCCATCTCATCCATTCCCAATATCTACCTAGGTCTAGGACACTAAAATAAAGGAAAACTCATCCTCAGCAACACCAACCTTCTGAAACATTGATTTAAACCCCTTATAAGACGACTTATACAAGCTAAATATAGCTTGTCCAGGAGCACTGGCAAAGTTCAACCACCCACCCCTTTTCACACCCTTACACTGAAAGAGAGCAAAAAACACCTCCAGCGACGGTTCGAACTCGAGATATTCCATTAAAACCTCAAACGCCCTAACAAAAGCCCACGAGTTCGAGTGCAATTGAGAGGGCGCGCATTTAAATTACATCAACACTCCACATTCAAACTCAGTAAAGGGAAACCTAAAACTTAAGTTCACAAAAACGTAACTATAAATAAAGAAAAACTCAAACCCCTCACCACGATGGTATACGCGATCATCAGCATTGCAAGACAAAAATTTCAAACTGATACCGCCACCTTTCCTAACCCACGAAGATGTTAAACCTAACTGAGATAAACTGCGATCATCATAAAAAACAGAAGCATACTCTTTCACCGACTCAGTCACCCACGCGGAGGGATAATTTGGATCCCACTCCGAAACTTCCTTCTTACCCCGACCCCTAGCGAACCTCCCTACCACAACCTTTTTCCCTTTCTCCATCTCAAAAACAAAGTGAAAGCAATAATGCAAACAGAAACTAAGCAAGAGTAACTAATATTTCTTACTCATCTTCAGCAAAAACACAGGAGATGTAAAAACACAAAAACGAGTACTCAAAGAGTCTAGTAAAAACCACCCACTAACCCATTATCCACACCTTCAGCAAGATAGAACATCACAACAAACCCTATCCGTTGATGAAAAAAACACACTACAAATCAACGGTCAACATTTATCACAGTTTCAATACCCAACGAGCATTAAATGAACCTGTCTTTTCCAAAACCCTCTCTCTCTTCAAAATAACTCGGGATAAATTACCGCGAAAAACCCAAGCGTTTTCCTATTTTTCAAAATTTGCAAAAACCAAGTTGAACTTTGGGGCTTTAACTTTCTCCTATTTCGAGTTATACCTCTGAAGCTCAACCTGTTATAGCTCAGTTCCTCAAAACAGGTCTAGCTTGGGAGCTATGATCCGTTAACTCCAAAACCGACCTAACCCAGCCAAGCTCGGAATCAAAAACTGTTATAAGAGATAAACCTCCGAAAATCTCTCCAACCAAACCATCAGAATCTTAAATATTGGAGCATTAACAAAAGACTCCGTAAAACTAGCAACAATGATACGAATAACCACTTTAGAATAACTCAATATATACTAGTGAGCTACTAAGCCACAGGTACGCAATTCATTCCGTTTTACTCTAAATACTCTCACACTCTTATTTACTTGAGCGTTGGAGTACCTTTGTAGGTGTCCAACACCGCCTCTCTAACAAGCAGATGATGTTCCACGCTCTTGTTCCAAGATTAGAACACCAGCGAAACCAGCTATACCTTAAAATATCCATATTCACGTAGGAACAAGACTAATAGTTAATAATTCCCGGATGACACATGAAATACACAACAATGTTCAATCCCAACAATGTTAAACGGAAGGTACTGTTATTGGTCAGTTAACTCATAACAAGTAGTAACAACTCGCAATTAGACTATAATCCCAAGACGATAATACATATATAAAACAATGTAAATAATGGATATATTGGATGTTAATTTCACTAAATGTGCGAATAATTATTCTAATATTAAAATTTAGATGAGTAATTTGAAAGTGTAGTATATTTTTATTTGATTGGTGGTTGTTTATATTTTTCCAGAAAATATTGCTTACCTAACATAACCTATAAAGATCAAATTTTTATAGTTTTTATAATTGTTTAATTTATTTGTTTAAATCAAGTAATCAACTAGTCATATTTGGCATCAATATTCTAATATACTTTTTAAATTTATTTACCTTTCGTTATAGTAGTATAATTTAGATTAGATTTACATCTTTTGTCAAACTTGTGAACGCCGTGATAGACTCAACATCTAATAACTCTAGTATTGTCCGATAATTTTGAGTTGGAAAATACGAAGTTTGACTCCACCGAATTGCCGGCTCTAAGTTGTTAAGAAGAAAAGACACACAACTTTAATTTCAATTCCCATGTATGTTTAAGATAAGTAATTATTCGAATTCGAATAACCTTTATCTTATAGTACCTCTCTTTTTGGTGCTAGTTAATAGTACTAGTATCGGAGTAATCTATCTTACTACTATAATATATGTCACAGAATAAATGATCTACACTTAATGGGATACAACACACAAGGAAAGAAACACGTTTCTGCACAAGCTAGATGCCTTGTCCTTGTGCTGTTTTGCATGTCATCAGCATGTGTAAGATACTAAGATGTGAATCTAGACATCGCACTAGTTTGGTTGAAAGTTGAAACTTGAAACTGGTTAGTGTTTGAGTTGCTGCATGCACAAGGCGGGATTCGAACCTCCAACACTTGTTTAAGTGGACTAGTGAGCTAACCACTAGACCAACCTAACTTAATTTTGAAGCTGGTTAATTGATTTGCAGTCTATGATTCTAACCCAAAAAGAAAGCCCACCTTTGTCGTGTTGAGTTTGTATTTAAAAAGAAAATTAAAAAAAAAAGTGAAGTAGAAAATTAAGAGTAAAGATAGATGTGGTTGTATTATTATAATTATATGTAGTTGAATCTAACCAGAGATATAATTTATATTTTTATTAATTTTTTATAATTATATTTTTTATTATTATATTTTTTTAATTTTTGTATGAAAAAAAATAGTAAATTATATTTTTATAATTTATTTTAGTTTATCACAAAATAAAATATAAAAACATTAATTTTTGTGTCTCTATCTATAGTGTTTTATTTTCAATATTTTGTATTATTTTATTCTCATAATCAACCACAACCTTACATCTTACTGCAATATAGTAATAATCGGTTCATGTAATAATGTTAGTAGTTAGTTACACACTTAAATTATTGGGTTAGTGGTTTACACTTTACACATAAATTTAAATCTTCTAAATTTTAAATTTTTACTTGAGAGAATAAAATATGATTTTTTATTTTTAAATATTTTTTTATATTTTTTTTAAATTTTACTTATAAAATAAAAAAAGTGAAAAATTATTTATAAATATCTAAAATAAAATCTAAATTTTAAAAGATTCAATTTTTTTTTTTTACACATATCACTACTTTTCTTTTCTTTTTTTTTCAATTTTATTGACGAACATACAAACATGGAAATGAACACAAACACGAAAAAGCTGAAATATGATTCATTATACTTTTAACTCGAGAAAGATGGCCCGAAAAAAGTTCAAAGCCCAAAATCCCAATCTCAACTTTACTTCAAAATATCCACTACCGTTTGAAATAATAGAGTCTACAATAAGCCAATCCGGACCGAAAAACAAAATGAACAAGTTTTGTAAAGCAAATTGTTTTGTGTGTTTTGTCCCAAAAAAAATAAACACGTTGTTAATATGTATTTGATCAAGTTATGAAATTTGTTGGTTATGCTACCTGGTCAAGTTATTTAAGTTGGTTTAATAATTTAAGAATTGACAACTAAAAAGTTTAATTGAAAAGACATAAAAAATGAAAAGAAATACAAAGAAAAAAAAACGTAACTAGATTTAGTTACAAAAATAATTTATTCACTTAATATTTTTTAAATTTTTTTGCTCCTAAGCTCACAAATTAATACTTAAGTCTAGTGTGCTTAATTTAAATTTAAATTTTTTATTCGATTGATCTCTTTTTTAAATTTGTTTTGCATTGTTTATTGCATAAAAAATTGATGGATTAATTATAATTATAAGGTAATTTTTAATATTAGTTTTTTTAATTTCATCCCTTTATCTAAGTTATCAAGAATAGATTTTTTAAAGATCTAACAAAAATAAATTTTTCGATAACTTAAGTTGCTAAACACATATTCTGTAAAGATCTATTAAAAAATTAACTATCGAACTATTCCTTTATTCCTTGTTACTGGTTTTATACTTTCTTTATTATTTAATATCACTATATCAGTAACAGGTAGCAGATAAATTCTTATTTATCTACGCATGCTTAGATTTTTGTTTAATTTTTTTGTTTTATCTTTTATTTTTATAATATTTTTAGCCGTATTAAATAAAATAAAAAATCTCAAAAATAAAAAAAACACACAAAAAATTTTGAAAAAAATAAAAAAGAAAACGTAATATTTCTGAAAAGATATGTACAAAAAAAAGGAGAAAAATATCATACAATTAACATTCTCTCTTTCTCTTTTTTTTGTATCCCACTCATTCTTTCATAGTTTTATCTACTCTATCTCTCTTATATATCATTATATACTAATGACTAACTATAAATTGACAATTAAAATGTGTAACATGATATTCTCTAATTATAGTTAAAAACATAAAATTAAATTAAAACTAAAATATTGATATATAACTATATTAATTTAATAACCAAAATATGTTACATAATACTCTCATTAAAATTAAAATAAAATATTTTTATCCAAAATTAATAATCTCTCTTTCTCTATTCTCTTATAATTTATATATTTATATTACTAATTTAACAAACCAAAATGTGTCACAATATATTTTTTTTATTACAATTAAAATAAAATATTTTTTTAAAATTAAGAAACTCTCTCTTTTTCTTTTTTTTTTATCTTTTTCTCTTTTTTCTCTCTCATGTCTATATCTCTTTACATTTTTCTTTCACAAAAAATAAAATTAATTAAATAATATAATTTAAATAAATTTATAAAATTATCAAGAGTACGCT
>NC_029776.3:105941250-105954468 GCF_000817695.3 Arachis duranensis
ATATATATATATATATATGTTCATACCCTGGGTCGAGCTGTCCGACCTGGGATGTTCTACAGACAAAGCAACCGACCTCTTCAGATTAGGACGACCCGACCTTTTCTCAGAGAGCTCGGCCAAGTCAACAGGAAAGTCTAAAAAAGGGCCCTAACAGAGGACCGCGTACCAAAGCCCAAGGCAGTCCAAATCCGCAGGGAGAAGGGCGGTTCCTTTGAAGATAAGATGACCTCAATCAAAAGATAAAGATAAGATAAAGATAACTAACTTATCTAAAAAGGTCACTCTACACTATTATAAATACGTTAGAGCACCCAGGTATAACTCATACTCTGATTCTACTCAACACCTGCTTAATACCCTTGCTAACTTAAGTATCGGAGTCTCTTGCAGGTACCCCCACCCTCTGGAGACGAAGAACTAGCTCCACTACCAAGTCCATCAAGACAGACACAACAGCTCCGATCAGTACAGAAAATTTCATCCGAAATTGACCTACAATTTCAGATAACCCTCAGAACAATATATAATTTAATTTATTTTTAATATATATTTTATTTTAATAACTAATTTAAATATACACTTAATATAATCATTATATTAGAACACGAAACAACAGATAAGTTTTAAGATAGGAAAATTTGGATTCTAAGCTAGGTGAATTGGAGGGAAGAATTTGATAACTAATTTTAATATATATTTAATATAATAAAAATAATCGATCGACGTGTCCCAAAAAGTATTTCCGTGGACCGTCCAGTGTCTTCGATCCAATTGGGAGCTGGTCCATATCAATAACAATAAATAAAATTGGAAAGAAAAAACGTGTTGCTCCATATTTATTAAATCAAATATTAAATCTGGGAGTTGGCTCAACAAAAAGGATTAAAGGAGAAAAGCCGGAGTTGGTTTCAGATAGGGGAGAAATCGGATTGGGTTCAAGTTTTGGGTGGGTTGTGTTGTTGGGCTTATAGTCCATATGACCAAAAAAAAATATAGACTAGTTTAATAATTAATTTATTAAACTATTTAAATAAATATTAAAATTTTAAATTCTGCTTTAAATAAAATTTAAATTCGTAATAAATTAATATTTTATTTGTTAAATCAAAAAATATTTGTCAGAATAAAAAATATTAAATCAATTACCACGACAAAAGAAAAAAAAATCAAATATACAAATACTCGCCATCAATATCATCCATTCATCCTATCATCATAAAAGTATATAATCTTGAGTCAACAATATAATAGATGGGTGGTTGGGTAACAGATAGAGATAGCATACTGTTTACAGATTCATACCGTTGCATGCCTATTTTTTTTTTGGGGATCTCTTTCGAGGTTCTATTCTATATTTCTGTCCATGTTAGCATAATAGCACAGAAAACACGTACCCTCTAAAAGGAAGAAGTAGGATGGCACCATTCTTTTTTCTTTTTGTTTAAAGAAATGTATGGCTCAGTATAAACATTATTGATTTATTGTATGTATTGAAGTACACATAATTTTGATCCCTGAAAAATGAGAAACGACAAACCTCAAGTCACTATGTATTTTTAACGAATTAATACTCAATTTAACTTCTCAAATTTAATATTAGATTCAAATTGATTCTTACAATTTTAATTGATCTAAATTATACCTTTAAATTTGCAATCATAACTCGCTTAGCTCTTGAACTCATCAACATAAATGAAGTACTGTCTGACATGTTAATTTATCATAATGGATAAAACAAAACCATATCGTTTTATATTAACGTCCAATCTTCAATGAAATAATACAGTTTCACAAAAATGGAAATTAAAATGTATCTCATTTTATGATCATCATTAATAAAAAAAAATGTATTTTAATCTCGTTCCTGCGAAACAACATCATTTCGTTTAAGATAAAGAATTAGTATAAAATATTATTTTGTTTTATCCAATGTAGTAAATTAATTTGTCAACCATGGCCTCTAATTCATCATAACGGTATCATTGAAAGTAGCAATGACGCAGATAATCGTAACGACAATGGAGATGCAAAATAGAAGTGGCAAAAATGAAGCATAATATAATAGAGGGATGCATAATATAATAGAGGCCACAGGAGGGAGGGAGGGAGGGGGAGAGATAGCTAGAGAGGGGATGATAGTCGCAATGAATTTGGGAGATTTATTCTTATAAGTAAGAGTCTAACAATTAACTAGAAACGTTTAATAAATGATTTTGATATATTTTGTGTATGAACATGAATTATTTGATGTTGAATACTTATATTAGTAACCATACAATAAGTATAAAAAAGGGTTATAAAGTAAATTTACTAATATTATCAAGGCGAATTGTTTTTATTGAATTTTTAAGAAATTGTACTTTTAATTTTATTATAATTTATGCAAGTAATCTCGCAAATACAAAATTGTGGGATGATAATAAATACATATGAGACCATCTTAAAGAGACATCTATTAGGACCATCAATATCTAAAAGATCTAGATTCTAAATGAATTAATTCACATATATCACTTTAAATCCGCTCAAAAAATTTAGAAGATTTAAATCCAATTTTATTGCTGATGACTATATAATTAATTTTCGCTCAGAACATGTAGCATAACGTAATTCATTGGATTAAAAAATATTTTGGTTCTTTAATGAACGTTTCTGTGAGTTTTCAATAATTTCATTTAGCCTTGTAAACTTCTGATTTACTATAGCATGTGATTCAATTGAACTAATATGATGATTATAATATATACAAAAAAATAGCATATATAGACAATTTTTTAATATGACTTTCTTATTTAAATCACAATTTATAATACAGAGAAATTCATTTATTGCCTCAATATGATATTTATTTTTATGAATATTTTTAAAATTCAACAAGTTCTTTTGAGATTTTGTAGATAATAATATATTAATTATAATAAATTTTTTTTAGGAAATAAAATAATAACTCTTCCAAAATCATCAATCATTTTACTTGTACCAATAATAATAGCAAACTTGCCTCTTTATGTATAAGGTTTGTAGAATAAATTTTATTTTTGAAAATAGTTTGTGAACTTACACTATATTCATAAGACAAATGTCTTCTTCTTGTAGTTTTATCATTTTCTTAAAAGTGTTCGCATTGATAACATGTTGTGAAAATATAATGAAAATAAATAAATAAGAAGGAGAGATTTATATATAAAAATATGAGAATAAATTTTTTATTACATAAGAAGTTAACACAAGAATTAAGAAAATATAAACTTGTAAATTTGATGTATTTTAAAATATTTTATTTAGAATTTATTTATAGATAAAAATTTTAAAATAAATAATAGTAGAATATTATTTACCTAATTCACTTGTTTATTAGTGAAAATATAATTTTAGTGTACAAATAATATTTGTGTATTATATAACAAAAAAAGCTTATATTGAATTATTGATGAGTTGATTCAAGTTGACAAATGGGGTTGTAATGGACTTCTGAAAGCCTTTGGGTACAACAGCGTATAGTGATATGGTTGGGGAAGATAGCTGCTAGTTAAAGAAAGAAATTAAAGGAAGGTTACCATTATTGTATATTTCCCCCTCTATATATGTTGATATAATTAAGGAATACTTTAGCATATATACTTTCGTGTATATTGTAAATAAATAAATTAATTATAGAAGATTAAAATATTTTATTTTTAAATTTTAGCATTTAAAGAAAAATTCAATGAAGAATAAAGCAAAAAATATATATTTTATATAAAACAAGACACTTATTAGAATTAAAATTGAACGTAAACTTAATTAATTTAATTCCAAAAATTAATTCATGAGATGAGTAAAGATGTTTTTATATTTATATTTTTTTACGTTCAAGAATAATTCTCTGATGCATAAATAATATGTGACACCATATTATAATTATATTAAGATTGAGTATGTGTCTAATTTAATTCTAAAAATTAATTCATTAAATGATGAGGTATCTCTCATATTATAAATTATTTAGAGATTTTATTTGAAAAATGTGAAATTTGTAATAAAACTATTTTTTAATAAATATTTGCAAATTTTAAAATTATGTTTTTTGTGGTGTTTAATTTGTAATAAGTGTCAAAAATATATACCCTTATTTTATGAGTTGAAGTTTAAATTTGAAATAGACTCTGATCAATTTTAATACGATATTAAAATCTATTCGGTCTAATTTGTTATATATATAAGGTGAAATTTGAATCCTTGATATTTGTTTAAGTAAATAAGTGAGCTGAGCACTCGACCAACTCAAGTTAGTTTACACACAAAAATTATTAGTGATATTGTTTTGAATAGTCAAATAATAATACCTAAGGAAGCTATGCCTAAACCGTAGAAATTATGAAGCGAAATAACCACAGATACGGACAAAAATGAATTATCATAATGCTTTCAATGCAGAGTACAAACCTGCAGTACTAGTGTCTACTATTAAGTTGCAATGAATTTATTAATGTACTAATGTATGTACCTCCGCAAACCAGTAATTATATATTACTACGTCTAACCTAATAAAGATGATAGACACCGAGACATATGCACGTTAAAATTCAGACGGATACAGAATTTTAGGGTTACGAAGAATTAGCTTCTAAAGCCTGTAAGGGAAGAAGCCCACACAAGATAGACAAGACTATTATGTTACACAGGAAATTAGATTTTTATCCTCTTATTATAGCATGTTTACTGTGAATTAGATTAGCCTTTATTTCTTTAAGTAATTAAGAAAAAAGCGTGTATAATGCATTTCAATGCATCTAATCCTCCGAACTAATTAAATTGATTTACTACGCATAACTATAAGTAACATTTGTTCATATATTTTTTTTTCAATTTATAAAAACAAAATCCGAAGTCGTAATTTGCTAGTCAAATTGCATTAATACAAATTAACAAATATATATATATATATACAAATTGTTCTTACTTGGACTTTGAACTATTCAATCCAGATTCGACCCTTTGATGCTTAGTCCTCAAACTGGGCCACCAACAACTCGGTCCAACAGGGACAAATTCAGTTTGTGTGGTTTCATTCACACAACTCGAACAAACTAAGATAGAAATTACGATAACTTATATCAGATTTGATTTTGGAGAGTAAGTTAGATACTCCCCTATTGCACCTTAAGGTGATAATACTATTTTAAATACGGGATAACTAGGGTTAGGGTTCTTGAGCCACACTCTGATAATGAAAGTGCTTTCTATTTATGATGTTACAAAATTCTTAATCTCTCACTCTGATAAAAAAAAAACGGAATAACTTCTCCATTCTATAAGAAAATAACTATCCATAATTATCTGAAGTTATTGATGACTTAGTCTCATCAACAACTCTATAAATATCCTAGCATTCAAATATTTTTTTTAGTCTAATTCTGTTTTAAGTTTATTAAAATTTTTACTAACTTAAGTATCAGAATTCTTTAGTGGTATCTACCACTACCATCCAAGCAAGGACGTAGGAGAAACCTCCATCCTTGTGAGAAAGTAGGAACCGTCACTAAAGACGTTTGGACTTCACGTCTAGGTCCAAAACACCATCTGATTTTAGGTAGCACCTCAAAATATTGACGTCTTTCAGAGATCTGAGAAAACACCCTTCATATCACGACCAACTTTTATCATATCATGGCCAATGCTAATCGTCAAGTTTACTAATTTGTAAACATGCAGATTCTAAACACTTTATGTACTTTATTCATTATTGAGCTTGTAGCGTTGACCATGAGTGTGAAAGTTATCGAAAAGTGATATTAGTTAAGTTTTGCGGGAACCCTTTAAGCAAATAAAGTACACGAGCACATTCAGTAAGCATAGACAGAAGGTAAAATCATATATTTCTTTTAGTGTCACTACGGCTTCGTTTGTACATCAAAAGAGCAAAAGTAACAACAATCACACAAACTATAAGATGTAGCAACCCATACATCGATTCTCAATGTGTGTGTGTAAAGTCTCAAAACCAGGTTTATTTAGAAAGTCCCTAATCTGTTATTCAAATTACTAAAGTCTTATCCTTTTAAAAAAATACTAAAAGGGAAAGGAAAAAATAATCTAGACTTTGTAATTTCATATGCGTTGAGTGTTTTCAAAATGCAAAACATACTTTAAATTTAAGTTGTGGCAAAAGGGTAGCACCATCTCTTCAACAGAAAATCAACAAAGGAAAACAATTCTTATAGCAGTTCTAGCGTAAATCTCTATTGTTGGGACAATCATGGATGCGATTCTTTCAGCCTTAGGCTTTATAATTTTGGTTTTCTCTTATTCTATTATAGTCTCAGTGTTAGTCTTAATTTCAATTAAGTATCATGAGTTCACGTGTCGGTTAACTACTCGTAATTCGACAATACCAAAAAATAAGTCTAAGATATGATTTTCCATTACGTCAACCTATGTATACATGTCGAATGGTTAAAAATACTATCAATTCGTGATAATCGGCATTCATGACAAAATTTGAAGCCATAATATATGCACAATAAAAAATAGTGATTGGTAGTCAACAAACATCCCTAAATTATTCAATCAAACCTCAAGTGGATGTGATAAAACTACAAGCCCTACATTCATACAATCCATGCACTTGTCAAGCGAGAGGAGACCCTTGACCTTGTTAGAAGAACATTCAGTCATTCATCAGTCCTAAAACATTTACTCATCATAATTTTGTTATAAAACTTTTATCAATGTTCATTAGTAAGTATTCTATTTTTTATTAAATTATATTTTGTCTCATTTAGTTTCAATTTGTCTTATTTTATTTTTAGTCTATCTCAATCTGTTTTTAGTTTGTCTCACTCTATCTTGTCTTATCTTATTCCATTTTAATCTATGTTATTTTATTTCATTATGTCTCTTTCTATCTTATTCTGTTTCAATATGTCTTATTCTATCTCTTTTTGTGTTGTTCTATTTCATTTTATTTCGGTTTGTCTCATTCTATTTCATTCTGTCTCTTTTTGTTAGGGACGTCATTTGCCTTTATTCTTTAAATTTTTTTTTATGTCTTTTTCTACTTTAAATTATCATTCTATTCTCGATCTTTTAATAATTGACCTCCTTATCTATTAGCCCTAATATTATTGTTTTGGCTTTATACTTTAGCATAAATAACATTCATGTCTCTTAAGTTTTAAAGTTACCATTCAAACTCCAATCTTTTATGAAATGACCTTTATGTCCTTCCTTTCAAAATTATACCTTTACCCTCATTCATTTTATAAAATAATTTTCGTGCCCTTAGAAAACCTCTATAACTTTTCTTGAATCTTGCCTTTATACAAATATTATTCAAATAAATTATATCTATTATTTTAAAAAGTAAAACTTGACAAGCGTTTATTTAACATCTCTTTGAAGAGAAACTAACAAAGAATCTCGAAGAGTGTAAGATACAGATCTCTGAGAGAGTCTAAAACTCCCATCGATTTCAGAAGATAAAATTTGGACTCTGACAATTGACAGTTACAGAAAAAGAAGAGTATATAGAGTCAAACATATCTCCACTAGCACTTATCCACAGAGTTCAATGAGATGAAGATTCAAGTATTCGAGATATATTTCTTATACATACATCACATGCAAAGTGGCTCTTCCATCGATACATCTAGCATGGCTCCTCTCCTTACTCCACCTCCTCCACATCTTCTACATCTTCTGCCGCTATAATCATCTACTAGATGCTCTGTTGATGAGCATGGAAATGAAGTGGATGACAGGGAGGATCCCCATGAAGAGGATGACCAAGATGATTATTATGTTTAGTGTATTTCTTAGTTAGAATTTATCTATTATGTATTACTAATTTTAAAATTAAAATGTGCCATATGTCACTCTTTCATTGTAGTTAAAATCAAATTTTTTCTTCAAAATTAAATAATTCTCTCTTCTTCTCTCTTTCTTTTTCTATCTCTCTTATTCCTTCACTCACTCTATCTCTCTTATATATTATTATCAATGACTAATTACGAATTTGACAATCAAAATATACATCATAACATTCTCTAATTATATTTAAATTAAATTAAAATTAAAATTAAAATACTAAAATTGAAATATAGCTATATTATATATTATATTTATATATTACTAACTAATTTAGTAACTAAAATGCTAAAATGTGTCACATGACACTCTCTTATTAAAATTTAGAAAAAATATTTTTTTCTAAAATTAGTAAACATCCTTCTTATATTATCTTATCTACCTCTCTCTTTTTTTTCTATTTCTCTCTATCCTTCCCACTCTATATATAGTTTATAATTCATATTTTATATTAGTAATTTGACAAATCAAGATGTGTCACCAGATATTTTTATTATAATTAAAATAAAAAATTTTCTTAACTTTTAAAATTAACAAACTCCCTCTTTCATTCTTCTTCTTTATCTTTGTCTCTCTTTTCTCTCATTCTCTATTTTTTTCTACCTTTGTATTCTACAAAAATTAAAATTAACAACATAATATAATTAAAATAAAAAATATTGTTATATACATAATTTTTTATTTAAATTTAAATTTTTACTGCTTATCTTTTTAATATATATTTTCACTTATTTTTTTAAATATTTATTACATATAATTTAAAAAATACTAATGTTGTAATTAAAAGTTAGAATCAAGATTCAATTGTTTAAAAAAAATGAGTTAATCTTATAACTATCAATATAAATTTTTTTATGTTAATATCTAATTATATTTTTATATATATAAAAAAATATTATTTTTAAATAGCAAGCATAAAAATTAATTATTTCTATTTGTACAACAAACTTAATACCTAATCAAATATAAAAATATATACATTAAATTCTTTTAAATTTTAGATAACGAATGTTAAAATTAAGTAAAAATATTATACTCTTTCATTTGAAAATAATAACTAAAAATTTTATTATTTAATATTATTTAAGACTCTAGTCTTTTTAGCCGACAAGAACTTTTGTCCCTTTTGATCATTTTATAAAAATAGTTTAATGCTATAAATTTTTCATGTTATAATCTATAATATTAGAACCGACATAATTTTAAAAGATTTATATTCCCGTAATGATATTATGGATAAAAATATTAGTTTGTACTATTTATCATCAATTTGTGTATGAATAATGTACTTTATTATTTAATTAGTTACGAATAATGTACTATTTATTGTTTATATTCGAAAATTTTTAAATGTGTAATTTTATAAATTGTTATTCGATAATATAAGATAAAAAAATATAATTAATATATAGTATCAATGTAATTATAATAATAAACAATAACTTTAAAAAATTAAGTTTACTAACTGCTTGGTCATCAATAAAATTAATCTTTTCATGATTTAAAAAAATATTTTTAATTATTACGGACGAACTTTCTGTCTTTAAATGTAAATTATTTTTTGAAATAAAAAACAAATTTTTATTGTTATTAACGGCTTTGACGTCAAAAAAGATAAGAAAAACTTTAGAAGGCCAGCAACTTTATTAAATTTTGGTCAATATATAATCAATAAAAAATGAATAATTACACATAATTAAATGAAATCTCACACTATTAAAATATTATTAATGACTACTTAATGGCTATAAATAAAAAAAAGTTACTGGTATCTAACATTTCTCTAAAATATAATTTTTTAACTTTTTAATAACACCATTATTAACGGCAGTTTGTGCAGTTATAATTATTTTAATATTACCGACGGTTCAAACTATCGTTAAAATATTACCAAATTTTTTTAATATATAATTTATAATTAAATTTTTATAACTTAAAAACTTTTAATTGGATACTTACACAAAATTAATAAAACACTCTTCTCCAAATTAAAATATCTACACACTACACTTAAAAAATAAATCTCTAAAACTCAAAAGTTATTTTATTTTTAAAATATTTAACTATCTCTAACCATCTTTTTGCCGACAAACACATAATTAAAATGCGTATATAAACTGACATGCAGGGTCGTTATAATGCGTTCCCACATATATAGGAGGACACCTCTATGAATATCACCAAACCTACCTACTAGTGTATAGTGTATAGTGTATACTCTATTCCCTACTGCAAATAACCCATCATATCACTCAACCTTCAACCTTCACTTTATTTCTCTAAACACAAATTAATTAAACCTCATTTCATCACATGGACGAACCACTGAGGCCTCTCAACGGCATGCCACCCCTTTCCCAACCACCTCCCAACAACCCCAGAACCAAGCAGACCTCGCGAGACACCAGCACTACCCCCACTGCCGGACCCATGAGGTACCGCGGCGTCAGGCGGAGGCCATGGGGCCGTTATGCCGCCGAGATAAGGGACCCTCAGTCCAAGGAGCGCCGTTGGCTGGGGACTTTCGACACTGCGGAGGAAGCCGCCTGCGCCTACGACTGCGCCGCCAGAGCCATGCGTGGCCATAAGGCAACCACCAACTTCGTGTACCATACTTTACCTTCTTACTCTTCTTCCATCACCATCACCAACAACCATAGCAATCTCCTTAACTGCCATAACCACTTCAGCTTCCCTTATCATCATAACCAACTCTTCAACGGTCATAAACGCCACTTCGGGGTTTGGTCTGACCCTTTCTCTGCTTCAACCTTCCAGGAACAGCGAAACCTTGACTCCATCAACATGCTTCTCCACCGAGACTTGGTAGCCTCTTCTTCCTCCGGCAATTTATCCTACAACATGGGCAGTTTTGTCAATTCACATCCTGGCAATGTTGCTAATAACTACTCCGCCGCACCTTGTTCTGACACAAGCAATCTCGGTTGTGACGGTGGACGCAATAAGACCGATAATACTAACAATAATGAAGCTGACGATGGTGGCGAAGAAGACTCAAAGGAGCAATTCTATGAAGGTTCAGGGTCGTCAGGGTTGTTGGAAGAAATAGTTAAGGGTTTCTTGAAGAAAAAGCCAAAGCTCAATAAATGTGAGAGATTGTTAGGTACCAGGACCACTGCTTCAGACGGTTCTTGCCACTCACCATTTCCTCCTCCTCCTCCTCTGGTTGTTTTCCGCGAGGAGTCGAAGAAAGACGATGGTTTCGGCGTTCATTTGGATCAACAGGGTTTCCAATACATGCAGCAGCTTGGTGGTGGTTTCAATAATGGTTTTAGCAATATGGTTATGCTGCCTAACATGATGATGAATAACGATAATGAAGTAGAGTGCTCGATCGTAGAAAACCTTTTTCCGGATGCATAATTCTGAAATTACTTCGATTTATGGCGTGCTATGTGTTGTCTCATCAATTTAACTTTGTAGTTTCTGTTGCTTGCATTGTGCATCAATTTGGTTATATTATATTTTGGTTTCGTTTATCTTTTCCTGCTTTTTTAGGGTTTCAAACTCATCACTATGTAATGGATCTGCTGGTGCCTCCTTGATTTGTGAAATCCGTCTGTGATGTCATCCTAGCAATAAACTTTCTTCTTCCACTACTAAGATTTTTAATTGTTTGTCGCAGATTTTGTGAAGGTTTATGAAAACTTCCGATCCGCATCATATTTTATCAGTGCAAATTATAAATTAAATCCTCCGCTGATTAATGTATAATCAAAACTCCTAAACCAATCACCAAACAAACATTCATAATCTTAAACTACTTTGCAGTTTTCACAAATCCAAACAAACATTCAGATTTCAAACAAAAATCTATCCTAAAAAAATGTAAAAAGAGGGAAAAAAAAAAGCTTCGAGTGAGATCAGTGGGAGACGCCGAAACCCTAATATATTCCCCTTTTTTATTGAAGTAGTTCACAATAGATTGATTAGCTAGGTATCAATTATCATTGACCATTAACATATTTCCATTTACTTCTCTCCTTGAAAAGACACAAAAAAAAAAAAGGAAGTTGCATTATTATTTATTGTAACATTTGCAAAACGAGAAACAGGATGACTTGCTTCATTATAACCTCTCCTCCTACTTCTCAAGTGGTGATTTTTTTTTATTAATCAAGTTCAATAAAATTAATCTAACGTAATAAAATTTAATTATAATTAATATTATTCTAAGTTTTATTATTTAATTTAATTAAACTTATTTCATAAAAAAATTTAGATGTATAGCATTACTTTTTTTGGTTCAAAAAATAAAGAAGTAGCGCTAATTGGTTTGAGAAATTTCTAATTAAATTTAAAAAATTAATAAATATAAATAATAATAATTATATTTGATAAATAATTTTTAAAAAATAAAAAAAATTATAATAAACATAAATATAAGAATTATTCCGCTATAGAGTTAATTACTTTTAACGAGATTGTAAAAATGGAAACCTCCAATCACTTATACTGTTGTCTTCGAGGTAAATAAAGTTGTACCTATAAAGAATTCCGGTAATCAAATTAGCAGAGGGTCCATAAAAAATAAAGATTAAGCTTGGAGAAGATATCTAGCAGGGACTTTGTCACCGATATCTTTAGTATTTCCTTAATTGTTTCAATGGGATATAATTTTGATATTGGCCTATGATCTTCACTAGATCATGGTAAAACCCTGGCCCAACCCGTGTAACAACATAATTTTCTTTGTTATAAATTATTTTAGTTTTTTGTAACAAAATCTTATTTTGTTGGAATAGTTTATTATATTTTAAAACATAATTTTATTTTGTTGCAAAAATTAAAAATATTTTGTAATAAAAAATCTTTCTGTTTCAAAAGCTTAAACTATTTTATATAACAAAAGTTATTTTGTTTTAAAAGTTCAAAATGTACATTAAAAAATTTGTCACAAAATTCATCCTTTGTTTTTAATAAAGTATTTATTTGTCATAAAATCCAAAGATTTTTTATAATTAACAAAAAAATTGTTTCAAAATGTTAAAACCTTTTTGTGTTGAAAAGGCAAAATTTGTTCATAAAAATTTGATTTTCCTAAAATATTGTTAGTTTTAGTTAAGAGATAAATATTGTTTTTGTCCCTCACGTTGAGGGTTGGAATCGAACTCGTTCCTGGTATATATTTTGATTTAAAATCATCCTTAAAGTCGTATTTGAATTTAAAATCGTCCTTTCTAATAAAATTTTTTAATTTATTCCTAAACTACCCCTAAAATAAAAAAATTTATAAAATTAACAAATAAAGAAAACGCGTTGGGGGAGAAGAAAAGGGTATACGGATGGGGATGGGAGGGAAAGGGGAAAGGGGAGAAGGGGAAGGGGGAAGGAGAAGGGAAAGGG
>NC_029776.3:105954605-105957633 GCF_000817695.3 Arachis duranensis
GACGGTGAGCCACTGCCGTTGGAGTCCGCCTCCGCCTCGCTTCTGCCGCCTCACGTCGCCGCCTCTGTCTCACCGCCTCCACCTCCGCCTCACGCATTGCTTATGCTTTCTTGCTTTTTATTTCTATTTGGTGTTGTTTCTGTTTCTGTTTGGTGTTGTTTTCTGCTTTCTTGGTGGTGGTCTTGGTGGTGGTGGTGGTGGTTGGTGGTGGTTGTGGTTGTGGTTGTGGTTGTGGTGGTGTTGGTGTTGGTGTTGGTGGTGGTGGTGGTATTGATGGTGGTGCTGGTGGTGGTTGTAGTGATGGTGTTGGTGTTGGTGGTGGTGCTGGTGGAGGAGGTAATTATGTTGGTAGTGGTGAGGGTATTTTTGTCCAAAAAAATTAAGAGGACAATTTTAATATAAAAAAGCGTTAAGTATAATTTTAAATCGAAAATTACGTTGGGGACGGTTTTGATTCCGACCTCAATATGAGGGACCAAAACAATACTTATCCCTTTTAGTTAATAAGTATTTGAAAAATTAATAAAGATTAGATTGTCAATTTTATGAAAGTTTAGAAATTAATTTATTTTAATTTTTACAAAATTAATATATCTAATCTTTATTAAGAATCAGTTTTTAAATTCTTAATGGAAATTAATTACTGAAATACAAAAATAGTTAAATGATTAAAAATAAAGTGGATGTTATTTTGAAGAGGCTCTATAAAGTAAATAGATGTGGTCAAAGACAACAAACACACCAAAAGAAAGAGTTATCTCAAATGAAAATGCTCAGAAAATTTATGTCCTCAGTCTCTATCCATATGTAAAATAATCGATTATTAATATGAGGTATTTTACCTTTCTAACTATTCTTCTAAATGATCTAAGGAGATTGATACCCCACTTGTTGAAAGGCCTACAAGAGATGATTCCCAAGAGCTCCATCATTGGGGCTTTGTGAAAATGGCCATGTTAGAATGTTAACCTGCGTTCATATATGATTTATGATTTTGCTTCCCTTGACCCTTTTTATGACCCATATCATTTTTTTATAATTTTTTTTATTGATTTTATGATTTTAAAATTAGCAAGTCGGTACCTTCACTTTTAGGATTGTTTTTTGTGTATCATCATTGGCTATTGTGGTGGTTCAAAGCTCCACACAATAGTCAACTCTTTTTTAATTAGAAATTCATTTGGGGGATGTTTAAACCATCACAAAATAGAAAAATGCAACACAAAAAAATCATTTCTAAACCCCGTACAGATTGACCAAGCTGAATGACTGAAATAAAAATATAGGGGACAATAATATTAATTGATAATTAATTTAAAAATTAGTCAATAATTAAAAGAAAATGAACATAAAAAAATTCAATAATTAAAAAATTAAAATAAAGTAAAAAAACATTTGAAATTAAAACAAAATAAAAACTAATTTAAGATATAAAACTTATAATTTATAGATTAAAATTTAGATTTTATAATTTAGAAAAATCCGACACAGTAAGAGGGTGATTAACGGGCTCGCAGTTAACTATGGTGTTGGGTGACTGATGGTGGTTAGGATTGGTAATAGGTAGGGTAGAGTAGAGTACGGGTGCATGTGGGTCGGGTGAAGTCGGATTTGATGGGATACAGACTCGACCCGAAATATACACCGGGTCTATTTATTATATCCAAACTTGATCCTAGACCCGATGAAATTAATACACTTTTGGACCATAATAATACCGGGTGAAAATCGGGCCGTTAACATTACATTACGTTGATACCTTCTTGTAAGCTAGCATGTAAAAATATCCAAATTTCTAAGACTCCAACTATTATTAACATAGTAAAATTCACTTAGAAAAATATAACAAGAACCAACCCTTATTTAAAATTAAAGTATAACCACAATCAATACTAAAGCAAAACTACAATCAATACTAATATTGTCTAATAATACCAAATATTTAAATCAATACAAATAAAACAATATTATGCATTAGTCTAAAGTCTTATGCATTCTAAACATAAAACATTAACTTATAGTCTTATAATGACTAATAACACAAAATATTAAGGTTTACAATACTTAAATTTCACATAAGAATAGTCATGATTTATCACTAATAACACAAAATATTAATTGTGTATGATGACCGGGCCACCAGGCCGACTTCGGGTGACTCGAGCTATGGCCCGGACCCGACCCGAAATAATGACTGGGTCTATTTTTGAGACCCTTACCCGATCCTAAACTCGATGAAATCACACCAAATTAGTCCCTAAAATGTTCGGGAGCGGACCGGGTCTTCGAGCCGGGCCAGGTCTGTGCACCCCTAGAGTAGAGTTTAGATTCTACTCTAACCCTACTCGTGACGGATTAAAAATTTTATTAAAATTCTATCTTATTTTACCTGCGGGTTAAGAATCTCTCAACCTTAATCCTAACCCTATCCGCACCTTAAAGTTTTAAACTCAAATCTACCCGCAAAAATATCAATTTTTTTTAAAGTAAATATAAAATTCAATCATTTCGAATTTTATATATATTAATAAAATAAAAAATAAAAAATTAATACTTTAAATTATTAAATTAACTAACTAATTTAGTGATTACTCATTTATTGTAAGTTATTATATGAAAGAAATTGTAGGTTCAACTCTTACCTCCTTCATTATATACCTAATTTTTATAAAATATGTATTATATATGGGGTGCAGGTCTACCCGCAGGTATACCCAAACCGATATCTACCCTACTCGCAGTGGGTCGGATAGTCTACCCTACCCGAACATGTTAGATACCAGCGGATAGGGTATGAATTGCTAGTCTGAATGGTGGTGAATAAAATTATTGTGTTGAGAGAAAAAAAAAATTAAAGAAGGTAAAAAAAAGTCCAAAAAAATTATAAATATGCGAATTTTGTTTAATTGTTGATTGAAATTTGTTGAATGTGTTGTGGGTTCTCTAACATAATTGGAAAAAATAAGATTTTGAGAATTTGTAGTGATCTCCGATTCAATAACTACTTAATTAATTGGAAAGGAGTTAC
>NC_029776.3:105957648-105978974 GCF_000817695.3 Arachis duranensis
ATGGTCCAAAAAAAAAAAAAGATGTTATATGTCTATTTGCAGTCCTATTTGTTCTATTTGATACTTAATTTGCATCAGTGTTACTTCCTTTTCATGTTCGTTCACTGTACTTTCAATATAAATTGATTTAGGTGAGGAATTGAATAAATAGAATCATATTTTTTTAAATTTAAGGTGAACTTTTTCTTTAAATTTTCTTCTTATGCAAATAATCATGATTCAACGATATATAAAAATATCTATATAAATTAAAAATAAAATTAATATGGGGATCAAAATTAATTTTAATTAGTAACATGGATTTTTTTAATCATTTCTAGAATATATATACTTTAATTACAATGTTGTACCATGGCAAGATGACTATGAAGTATGTGAACGAGTTATAACTCAAATTAAATGAAATAATTTTTTCATTCTCACTTAAAAATTTTAGGTTTAAATTTCACTCCTAACTTTTTTAAAAAAAAAAAAGCATGTTTAGAATAAAATTGTCAATAATTTAAAATAATTTTATTTAATTTAAATTTTATAATTTCATGTATATAAAATTTATAATTACACACCTATTATATTTAATATCACTCAATAAATATTACTGTGTTAACTATAGAATACAAAATAATATTTTAAATATTTTTTTATGTCTTAATAACATCTCTCTACCCCTTCTTTGAGCACAAACTGCACCGAGAGACAACCTAGCAACGGTATTTTTCTTCTTTATGACCCACATACAGTTTAATTTCCTCAAGTTCTGCACCTATCCAATAACCATATATAGTACAGAACAATAAAATTAAACTGAACTGCAGCAATTAATACTATTAGCCATGCATTCAGTTCATCAAGTCTAGCACCATTGCTTTCAAATCCGTAAACACAATTATTTATGACAAAAAGAAGCAAAAGCTGAAACTGATGACGATCCATTCCGTGTCAAATAGATGTTACTCCGATCCGCACTCAATTTAGCAAAATTAAGGTCTTATACTCTCTCTAATAATATGATTATGCATACAGTAGCTTTATACAAATGTTATTACAAAATAACAAATATCTATATATCATTTCATTTTGTATTTTTGTTTTACTTAAATCCTTAGATATTTAAAGTAGATCAGTATTATGTCGACAATAAAAAATATTTGTTATTAATACACAAAATTTAAATATTAAATTAATTATTATTATATATTTGTATATATAAAAATATTTTATGTATATTAAAAATTAATAATAAATTAACTATTATATTTTTATCATTACTAAAAAAATATTTTTATCATCATTTTTAAAAATGAAAAACAGTTTTAGTTTATCTCTTTTTTTATTTTAATCTAAATTTGATTAGCTAGATAAAGATTTTTTTTTTTTTTTCCTTTTAATCCAAATTTGATTAGCTAGATAAAGACCCATGCCCCAAACTCTGCGTTGCGTAGTAATTGCCCCCGAACTTGAGTACTCTGTTACCATCATATCATCATGATCATGATAATGATCATCATCCTGAAGAAAGTGCTATTTTGATGTGTATGGAGATTATTATATTACTCCTCTTTTACCCGGGCTTCAAGAGAAGGGGAAAAAGGCATTGATTTTCTCAGTTATAGTTTCTCAAGACATTGTTAGAAATCAGATTACTGTTTATTATATTAACTAACTAAATTTTTATGTTGGTCTTTTAAATTAGTATTGTGCGCTAAAATCGGTCTTGAATTTTGAATTTACCAAAAAAAATGAAAGAATTAATTTGGTACATAAAATGAGAAATTAATTTAGTGTATATATAATAATAATAATAATATAACGAATAATTTGTGGACGAATAATATTACACATACTGACATGTAGCTAAATAGGTTTATAGTACGTGATATAATTCTTTATGTTAATATATAACATGTTATTGACTGATATACCATTATACGTAATCAAACTATAATACATATGACACATATTATTAAAAATTCACATCAACACGCTGTTAAGAAAAAACGAGTTTAACATAGTATATTTTTACTAATTTTAAAAACATAATTAATATAATTAAAATTTAAAAAACAATTGTAATATACAACATCAATTTAAGAGGTCACTTTAAAAATTTATTCATATTAACTTGGTTATGTAACTGTACTAAAAATTATAAATTCAATTTACTTGCAGTATTTTCATAAGTTTAATGCTACATAATATCAAAAAATTATAATGCCGATTCTAAATTCTAACCGCTCATAAACTTCTTATTAAAAAAAAATTTACACTACACACACATAAAAAAAGTCAATTTAGCCACTTATTAATTTAAGTATATGTATTTTCTCTAAAAAATTTTGATAACAATCCTCATCTTTCTTGAACTCAACCGTTGCATGTGATCCATTCATTCTATTACTCTTGTATTGAGACTTACAAACACCTGCTATCCAATACATTTTGAACCCGAATTCTCAAGATTTTATATAATACAAATACTAAAATATATAATAAACATAAATTAATTAATAAATTATTAAAATTTTAAAATAATAATTAATTTAATAAAATCGAGTCAACTAATTTAATTAATAAATTTAAGGGGTCAAACCGGGGAGAGGGAGCCATAAATGAAGAGAGGGGAGTGGGGGAGGGGGGAAAGAGACAAAACACAAATTAAAGATTGGAAGATGTATGGAGAAATGAATGAAAGAAAGGGAAGTGGGTACCTACATGTTCCATCTTTGAGAAGATATCCGTATATTATATATTGATTATTGATCTCTCTAATACATGCAGTCAGCATCATCAATTCTTTCTCTTCTTCTGCTGGAAATATAAGGAGCATGTACTGCTACTACTGTTTCCTTCAAGATTTTAGGTGGAGCCTTAAGATTCAATTTTAATGCCATGGAATCTCTGATCCATGCGGCTAAATAAGGGAGTATTTATTCTTTGTCTTTTAGTTTAGTGCTTTTAAGCTTTCAAGCACACATGCATGTATCATTTGCTTGTTCGTGCAATACATGTGGACCATATTTTGGCCTAACCTAACTGCTTTCTGGGAAAGGTTTAATCTCCACACCATCAGAACGATATTTAGTTATTTACAGTTATATATGTAGGTTTTTTTTTTCTCCGTAGAAAGTAATAGGTAGTATCTGAAGAAATTTATCATGAAATTATAAGTTATATTAATAAAAAAACAAGTAAGTTTTTAGCTTAAAAATTTTTCGAATTAGAGTTATAGATCTAAAAAAGAAAAAAAATATTAAATACATTTTTAAAAAGTTTCAGTATGGCTTAGACTTAGTCTGGTCAATTTCTTTTGAAAATGTATGTATTTGTATTTTTTAAATGTATAAATATCTCGTTTTATGTATAGTGAATAAAAAATTTGATTTTTTTGTACTTACAAATTTTAAAAATTAAAAATGTTTTTTAAAACACCTAAATACAGATGTTACAACTTTTAAAAAGCTAATTTTTAAAAATTAATTTTTATAAACTATTTTTAAAAAATAAAAACTTTACCAAACTAAATCTTAATAAACTTACATGATGATAAAAGACTAATAACAGAATATTTACCCTGTATCACAATTTTAATTATAAATTAATACCATTCAAAATTATTTAAGAATCATTAATTATCGAATTTTGTTTTGAAAAAATCACTATTTTTTACTACAAAAAATTTTAGGCACCGAAATATTGATAAAAAAATTAAATAGACAACAATATTATACGCTCACTTGCTATATAAAAAATAATAATATTAAAGAGATAAAAAATTAGAATTTATTTTATTTAATATTTATTAATTATTATTATAATTAATAAATATTAAATAAAACAAATTTTAGGTGTTTTTTATTTTTTTTTGTTATCAAATATTTTAAATAAAAATAGTAGTTAATGGTAAGAACTTAAAATTCACGATTAGTTAAAAGTGTCATAGGGAATAAAATTTTAGTGAAAATCTATTTAAATATTTTTGTGATTAGTATTGTCAACAATAAAATCTTTTTGGTAAACAAGGATAATTTTTTTAAGCATTTTTTACGAACATAATTTTATATCAGCAGTCATTTGATATCTAAATATAACATCAAGCAATGCAAAATTGTAATCATTTGGTTTTCGAGAATCAGAAGATAAAACAAAAGAAAAATGGTAGGATTATCTAACACTTTATCAATATTGTTCCTACTCTGATAAAAAAATATTAAGTCCGGCCTAAAAAAAATTCACTCAAAAGGGTGTTTTTTTTTTACCCAATTTTATAGAGATTGGATTCAATGATAGCAGTTTAAGTTTTATTTATCTAAGTCAAATAATTATCTCTTAAGATATCTTCATTCTTTTTTGGAAAGAAGATATCAACAACTTTTAAAAAAAAATAGTTATTTATTATTAAAGACGAAACTATTATTTTAAAAAAGTGGTTATTAATTTTATTATAAAAATACTGACACTCTTAAGTATATTTAAGATCCAATCTATTAAAATTCTGTTTAAAATTTTTGCTAAATTAAACATCAGAGTTTCTTATAAATATCACTCTCACTTCATTTTTTATACTATTAAAATTTAGGATTTAAATGTTAAAATTTAAAATTTAAAATTTAATAATTAAGATTTAGAATATTAACTAAATATTAATAAAAAATAATAAATTTTATTACTCCGTAATAATATTATTCCAATTAAAATGAAAATATATACAAATAAAAGTAGGTGTTTGGTATCTCTGAGTTTGTAAATAAAAATTTTCTTTAATAATTAGTTGCTAGATAATTATGAGAATTTGTTAACTGATCTTCTATATTTTTTTTTGTTTTTCAGTTATTAATTAATTTAGTGTTTTGCATTGCAGGGATAAACACTGTCACGAGTCCGCACTGGAAAGTGGAAACGCTATGGTTTAGGGTTTAGGAGCGAGATTGCTGGGATATTGTTGTCCGAATTATATTGGTATGATTATTATTGTTCCTATTTATAGGTGGTGTAGTAACTTAAGTTCATATCTAGGACTGGCAATGGGTAGGGTAGGGTAGGGTTTGGATCCTACCCTAACTCTATCTGCGGGTTGAGAATCTCTCAATTCTAATTCTATCTGCACCCTAAAATTTTAAATCTTACCCTACCCTACCCTACCCGCAGAAATATCAAATTTTTTCAAAGTAAATATAAAATTCAATTATTTCGAATTTTATACGTATTAATAACATAAAAAATAAAAAACTAATGCTCTAAATTACTAAATTAACTAACTAGTTTAATAGTTGTTCATTTATTATAAGTCATTACATAAGAAATATTGTGGGTTCAAGTCTCACTTCCTTCACTATATAAAGAGATTTTTATAAAATATGTGTTATATATAAGGTGCGGGTAGGGTAGGGTAGGGTAGGGTACACCCTAAACCCGTACCCTACCCTATCCACAGACATATCCGAACCGTACCCTACCCTACGGATTGGATTGAGTTGGGTACCCGCGGGTAGGATATGAATTGCCAGCCCTATTCATATCATACTCTCTCTTCCATACCTATGAAGAACAAAAAAATAGTGCACTTACTATATACAATATATGAAGAAGAGTGTTAGATCGGATAAAAGAGAACAATAAAAAAAAATTTATATATTTATTTAAATTGTATAGAATGAGACAATATAAAAATATATTTATAAGTGTTAAGTAAATTGAAATAATAAATTATAATATTTATAATAAATATTCAGATATATTAAATAATTCTAATAAATATTAATTAATTTTAATAATATTTTAACAAAGAAATTGATGACAATGTTTTTTTTTTTCATCTGTAAGAGATTGCATGATTTTTCTTATATTGAGAAAATTTTTTGTTTGTTTGAATGTTTATATTAGGATGTTGGAAACCCTATTTTTTATCTTTAAAACTTATGTTATTAAATTATTGATTATATATTTAATGCATTTTCTCATTTGGAATCCACTAGCTATTATAGTAGATATTCTGAAGTTTCCATGACCATAGATATGTCATTGTCTTCTGCCCCTGCTCTCAAGTTACATTATTAAAGGTTACCTGCCTTATTTATTATCAACCTTCAGATAATACTACTAGCTAGGGAGAGAATTAATTAAACATATAAGAAAATAACACTTTCTTCTCGAATCAAACAGTAAATTACTAAAATAGAATTGTAATATTAAAAAATTTACATTATTAACAAAAATAATTTTAAAATATATAAATAAAAATAAATTCTAAACTCTAATAAAGAGATTAAATGATATTATAAATATGTATATTTTATTTTTCTTTTTATTGTAAGTTATTTTAACTTTTTTTCATTTTGTTTTGTTGTGTAATATTGTTCACTTTCATTCTTTCTTGCATGCTAATATGTGTGCTTTTGTTTTTGTTTTTGTTTTTGTTTTTGTTTTTGTTTTTGGATAATTATTTTGAAAATAAGGAAATAAAATTATAGTATATATTTGTAATGTATACTTGAATTGTTCCTTTTAAGTAGTAGTCATCACTTTAGTTTTATTATTTCCCTTTTTACTTTATGGTGTCTTCCACTCTTATTTTCATGCACTATTTCTATTTTGTACTACTTTTTTTTACACTCAAATTTGTTGTTTTTATTTATTAATTTTACTCCCTTTTTTTACATATAATATATCTCACTCTCATTCTTCTATGCACTATTTATCATTGAAGTATCAATTATATTCTTAACAATCAATAAATATTTTTAGAAGTACACAACTATTCTTTTTCGGTTGATTGTTAATCAAAATTTATTTGGTAATCCTTTTAAATTACTATTCCAAGATTCATATGATAACTATGGATTTAGCTAGTGACTGATAAAAAGGAAAGAGTTGAGTAAATATTTAAAAAAAATTGACAAAAGATTTTTTTTATGTTTTTAACTAAAAGGGCATTTAATTCATGTTATTTAAACTATCATATAATAATTCATTTCAAAAGTTTAAAATAGTTATATTTTTAATATTTTCTCTCAAATACGAGACTTTTGAGTTTTGCATAGGTCTTTTTTTATTTGCTTTATGATATTTTTTTTATTTTTGGAGTTTATTATTTAAAAATCAAACTCTTAATGTTTCTGACACAGAATTCTAATATCATGTCATAAAATTTGTTATCCCAAAATTTGAATTAAAAAAAGATAACATTAATGATTATATCTCAAATATAAACCATTTTTTTATGGCACACTTTTATAAATTAAAATAACTAGTTATAAATTGCTAGCATTTCTAATTTATTATTACAATATTATAATTAGGGGTAGGCTAATTTCACATCACATATGCAGAAAGTAAGATCTCATCGCTATTCACAAACAACTTTACTAAATTCTTTTGCCACCAACAAGGCCTTAGGCTTTTGTGTGGTGCCAGCTGCGTTGGTCCTGATTCTAATGATCCCTAGATAATATTTGGATACTAATTTCTTTTTCACGTTCTAAATTTAACGTTCAGATTAATAAGTGAATAATCATAATAATAAAGTGATGAAATTTAAGGTATGGTTAAGCAGAAAATGTTTTTCATTATCTCTCAGGAATTCGGTCATTGTATTATTAGGTACAGATAATTTTATATTTAAACAAGTAGCTCTATTAAGGTGCCAACATACATAGGGATAAATAATTAATAATCATTATGTACTATAATAGAAACTCTAGTTTTAGAAGAAAAAATAAAGCAACTTATATACACATGAAATTTATATTCCCAGCTAACCATTTACAATAATAAGCTGAAATTATGTTTTAATTTCCTCGTTTGTTCCTAGCTAGTTGTTCCACGAATACGTTAGATATATAATTTAAACCAACTGGTTAGTCGAGTGGTCCACTCACTTGTCTATTTAAATAAAAAATAGTGTTAGAAGTTTAAATTTTGTTTATTATCTAATAATAGATCTTTAAATAAAACTTAGATTCGCAACGAATTAGTTATTGACTTATCGGTTTAGAAGATTTAAATTCTGTATTATACATACAAAAATCTATTGGATAGCAATAAATTCTTAAATAGAACTCCAATCTATAAAGACAATCTATAATAAATTAACTCTTAATGTGTCCTGAAATATCGAATAAAAAAAGATATAATTTAGACTAAAAAAAAGTTGATAAGATATAACTTTGACAATATTATAATTGTTCAATACTTGAATCCTTGGTAATAGAGTCAAACAAGCACAATAATATTAATATATTATTAGGGTGGTTCATTTGAGATAAACCTACTCTCAAACTTTCACAAGTAGTTAAAATAAGTGTCATATTTAGTCCCCCTTTAACTAAGTTTTAATGATATATAAGTTGGTCCATATATATATAGACTACAGGCATCATAGTAGTGGGGAGTGGGGAGCGGTGACATCCATCCGAAAACTTGTAACTGCACGGCGGGAAAATTCACCATGCACATAAATTAATTTAATTAACTGACGTAGTATTTGCCTAATTTTTCTTACTTTTCCCAAAGTGGTATGTGTACATATATCCATATGTAATAATATTTAAAAAATAATGAAAAATAATCCTAACAATTTAATATTATCTTATTTAATATTTATTAATTATTATTAAAATAATTATATAATTTTAAATTTTATAAATATATAAGTAAAAATATTATATATATAAAATTATAAATATTATATTATATAAAATAACTTTAAAAATTATCTCCCTAACATTATTATTGATATGTATGTGACCATTCTAGAATAATCTAACGGAATTGTTTCTGGTTTGCATTAATGCAAACTCTAACTGTGTTAGAAAAGACATTTTTCATTTTCGTGATGTCTATAAATTTTGAAATTTTGATGGTGTCTATAAATCCTTTATCTAATTCATTTAAATATAAATATTGAAAGACGTATTTATTATAGAATCTTCTTTTTTTATAAAATTGAAACATATATAATTTATAGACACCATAAAAATATTCATTATTCTATCTAATATTAACATAGCATATTAATTCTATAATAGATTCTTTTAACTTTAAAACTGCATTGTCTAATATTATTATATGTAGAATTATAAATCTAGAATACTAATACATATATAAGAAATATTAGATATTCAACTTGCGAGTCTCATTCAGGTTCCTTCCAAATTTATAGCAGGAGAGGTAGGAGAGTACAAATTAAAGTGAGTTCCGAACTACGAATAAAACAAAAATAAAAAACCCTAAATAGAGATTAGATCTATCAGCTTTCTGAACAACAACGATACATTATAATATATAGCTTACCTTAACATATAAGGCAGCGGACACCACTAGCTAGTTAAACTTGTTAAATTTCCAGCGACCTAATACTAAAATAAAAAAAAAAAAAGAAAAAGAAGAGAAAAACACAGAGAGTGCATATTATAAAGTACGTGACCTAATCTAATTAAGAAAGTCCGGGTACTGATGAAAAATGTCTTCCATGGTTGGCCACTCTTCAAGATGATGATGATTATTATTGTTGTTGTTCTCCTGAGTAAAAGGCATGCTAGAGGGAGCCGCCGTATCCTGGTCTTTCTTCATGGTGTCGCCTGTGGAAAGAGCGGAAAGAGGAGGAAATGAGTGAGCCTTAACTTGGGATGGAGAAGTAGGTGTAGGAGCAGCTAATAACAACAAAGACTCACTTTTAGTGGGCTTTGGAGTTTTCAAGAAACCTCTAACTATCTCTTCCAACAACCCCGATGATGAGTCTGAGTCTTGCGAGTATTCACTGCCATCAGCTTTATAATTATTATCACTGTTTGTGTTCGTCAGGCAAGAGGAAGAAAAGGCTGCGCTGTGGTTAGGAGCATTGCTACCATTTGATGAGTTGACTAAACTGCCCTTGGGGTAGGATAAATGGTGGCTAATGGAACATGAAAGAGAAGGGTTAGCATTGCCACCATGTGATGAGTTGACTAAACTGCCCTTGGGGTATGATAAGGAAGATGAAAGAGAAGGGTTATTAGCATTGCCAGCATGTGATGAGTTGACTAAACTGTCCTTGGGGTTGGTGTAAGAGTAGAAGGAAGCAGAAGGGGCTATGAGCATGTTTGTGGAGTTAAGCTGCTGGAAGGTAGAAAATGAAGAACCACCCATGTGGCAGTTACGGCTGTTGAAGAAGAGGTGGCTACTGCGGTTAAGGATGTCTTTATGATTGTTTTTGTTGGTGAGGAAGATGGAAGAAGGTTGAGGAGGGGAAGTAGTGTACAAAAAGTTAGTTCTCGCCTTGGGGCCACGCAAGACTCTGGCAGCGGAGTCGTAGGCGCAGGCGGCTTCCTCCGCCGTGTCATATGTCCCCAGCCAACGCCGCTCCTTAGATTGAGGGTCCCTTATCTCAGCGGCATAACGTCCCCATGGCCTCCGCCTCACACCCCGGTACCTCATGGTTCCGGCGGGGGAGGAGTATTTGTCGCTGCGGTGGAGGCGCATGATTGCAGAAGTGGAAAAAGAGGGAAGCTTATTGGTGGAGATGTTTGTTTATGCTTCCTCGGGCTTGGCGTCCCCCTTATATAATGTGAGAAGGCATGCACGATGCACCTTCAAGACTTCAACTATGGCTGCCAAAACGGACACTTCGTCCCGCCCCGTCAAACTCCGTCTAAAAACGGATTTAAAATGCTAGTCGGTCTACACTCTTTAAAAAAAAAAAATTAAAAAATTAAATATAAATAAAAATAATTAAATTACCTTATAATTTTACATATTTTTCTATTTTTAGTTTAATAAAATTATTTACAATAATATTTGCTAATAAAATTATTTTTATTAAAGTACATATATGAGACTATAAAATAAAATAAATAACAAAAAAAATAAAAAATAACAAAGTTAAACGACTGTATTTAAAAATTATATAATTATTAATTTTATAATATTAGTCACTTTGTTATTAAAAAATATTTATTCTAGTGAGTTGTTTTTTCCTACCAATTTATAATAAATTGGGCGATATAATTTTAACGAATTTCAAATTCTAGCCTAATTTTTTTTTTTTTGACAAGTTGGGTAAGTTGGTCTGATCACTACAAGAAAATACGTCTATTGCCACGCTTTTAAAGCGTGGCGAAAAGCTGAAAAAAACGTGGCGATAGCTTTTCGCCACGCTTTTTGAACTACCGCCACGCTTTTGAAAGGGTGACCTATCAAAGGGTGGCGGTTGCTCTATCGCCACGCTTTTGGTGACCTATCGTCACGCTTTTTCTTTTGCCACGCTTTTTACAACTGGCCACCCATTAAAGCGTGGCCATATGCGAGAGATACAGCCACGCTTTGGAAGCGTGGCGATAGGGAGCGATACGGCCACGCTTTGGAAGCGTGGCAATAGGGAGAGATACGGCCACGCTTTGGAAGCGTGGCGATAGGGAGAGATATACGGCCACGCTTTAAAAGCGTGGCGAAAGCCTTGTTAAATTAAAAAAATAATATTTATTTTCCTTACTTGATCTTCATTACTACACAATATAAATTTTCAATCCTTTTTTATTACCAAACCTACAAATATAGTATGCAATTTTTATTACAAGACAAATCAAACAATAGTTAGTGACATATATAATTTACTATAATTGTTTTATACATTAAAAAACTAATACTCAAATACAAAATAAATCTCGAGTTCAAATTCCAAAACTAAAAACCGAAGAAAAATACAAAAACAATACAAGTTAGAACTGCTCATAGTATATCGAATTACACTAATAGAGATGATCATCAACCTAAATACTTGGTAAAAGATCAGAATCAACCTAAAACTGCTCCACTTTGTGCACGTTCAAGTAATCCATTCTAATACTAGCCTGCAGCAAAATATCAAGAACAAATTGAACCAACAAAAACGATATATAATGATTTATAATGCTGTATCTCTAACTCATAATGATCAAGTGTCATTATCTTTTTAATATAATCTTCAAACTTCAGAAATAAACATGATTGGTTGAGATATTGATGGTGCAATGTGCTCAGATTAAGTGTATTATGAACCTATGTGCTCCATAAGAGTTGCAACCCCATCGCAAAACTGTAGCAGTTCCATCTCTTTCTATTAGAAATTTAGAACTAGCTAGCTCGATTTCTTTGTATCATAATGAATAATGAATATCAATTATCTTTTCTTTTTGTATGTGAAGTAATGAATATGATGCACATCAAAGATAGTTATAAATAACTAAGATATTAATAGAAACACAAAATCGAGACTATGTTATAAATAATTCCTAAATCAAACAAATACGCAGATACAAGATCCTCACAAAGTCAAAATAGTATATCTAATAGTACTATAGTAGAGAAGTAAAGAAGAGCAGTAAATAGCATGTTTCCCAGGTTCAAGCAAGCAGCAAACAGAATTCATATGACTTAACCAGTTCCACAAACTGAAATCATTGCAGTTCATATAATATGGACCAAGCAACAAGCAAAGCAGCACTCAGCAACAACAAACCAAGAAAAATTAATGAAACAGTAACACTTTCACAGCATCTATTTTGGACAATGAAAAAAAATACAATAAACAGCAATCACAAGTCCAGAATTCAACACCAAAACAGCACAATAAACAAGTTCATCCAGGGCAACATTCAGAGGAAAGACAAATTCATTCCGAACAGCAGCAGTAAACAAAACAAAACCTACATCCACTAACCAGTCCAGATTCTCTAACCACCTAATTCAACTAAACTAAATTAGTTGAACTAAACAAGCTAAACAGAATGAGTTAAACCAGATTAAATGAGATGAAAGGGGAACCTGGGAAGCAGGGAATTGGAACAGGGGAAAGAAAGGGAAAGATTGATGATGATGAGTGAATGGCCGGAGCAACACGGTGGCGGCCTAGTGGTGGCGCTGGGGTAGCGACAGTGGCAGAGGGTGGGTGCACAGTAAAACAGGGTCTAGTAGTGGCTCTGAGCTCGCGGAGAAACACTGGACATCGGGCAACCATCATTGTAAAGATTAAAATGCAAATCAGAAGACATCAAACAAAAATATCCCTGAGTTCACGTCAGTAATAGTTAGTCTTCCAAACTGACGACATTTCTTGGATTCAATATTTACAAATTGCCTAAAGATCAAACCCATAAAAGAATTGATGCATTTAAAGAGAGGAAATTACAATATTGGACCTACCCAAAAGCTTCAACCTATTTGAATTCTTTTGGAATGTATCTTCTAGCTTTCTCTGCCTTCACAAGATGGAGTTAATACAAGGCACTGATAAACAAAGAAACAGAACAGTTAATTAAAGAAACAATTCCCATTTCCCACAAATTAAAGTTGAACATACATAAACAACACTTAGAGAAAGATTCATTGTTACAATTTTGCAGACTTAATGAATTACCTTCCTCTAAATACCCATGTGATGTCTTGTAAAGCCACCAAAGTTGTTTCCAACATGTCAAGGCCAGCCTGGTTTGCAAAGATAAACACCGGCACCGACTACGATCCAGACAGAGAATCATATATATCTTAAATTAAAGGCTTTCATGGAAATGATGAACTCTACTATGAACAAAACATCTGCTATACCTTCAAAGAACAGCACAAAATGGCATCCTGATGATGCCACAAATGTTTAAGCATTGACTCACCAATGAGAGAATCAGATCTCAGCAACTCTATCCCCAAATAATAACTATTCATAGAAGAAAGAAGAACAAAAAAGTGAAGGGCATCATTAGATACTTTTCAAGAATGAATATTCAACAATAAAGCTTGAACACAATACAACAGATGCAGACTTGCCTATAACTGCAGCAGATCCAGTTGGCTAGTGTAAGAGACTCTGGAGAACCAGAAGAGAGTTTTGAGCCAACTGCCGGGTTTATACCAGATGGAGAAATCGCCATGGCAACCCTCTGCACAGAGGAAATCACACTACGGATGTACTGGCGTGCCATGATAGCAACATTATCCTGCAGACTACTGTCAAAAGGAAACTGGAAGGCAATAGTCAACACTGACCGAGCACTATGACATGATACCGCATCGCGTGCACCATTTGTTGTTGGGCCAACTTCAAAACCAGATGTCAAATCCAGGGTTTGACTTGCTGTCACTGAATCCTTTTTATCACCCTGGAAAACAATGATATCAACATGATTATAGTGTGTCATATGTGTGCATCAGTTTCAGTAGCTCCTTTCTTACTTGCACAGTACTTTTTTCTCTATTCAAATGCAATATTAAGAGACTTAACACTAAAAAGGACCAAATATAAACAGAACTCAACTGGTTTTGAATCCAACGGGATAATGCAGAAACCGGAAGGCAACAATGGAGCATCATCTGGGAACATTTCATCAATAGGAGCAAATATGAGCTCAGAACAAGCCCCCACGGCATTCTCGTCAATTCCACTACATAACTGTCCAAAGAAAACAAAATGGTTATATAGGACCAGTCTACTTATTACATTTCTGCATGAACAAACCGTAATACTATTTAAAATTATATTGAAAAAGGAAGAAAAAATAAGAAAAAAGTGAACTTAGAGGAAGGCAATTGAAGAACAGAATGAAAGAATGGTAGCATCTCTTGTTTGTTTCTAGATTGTATGGTTCAGTAAAAAATTATAACCATATAAGAAGGCAGAACCTAAGGTATAAAATATAAGCATTTCATTTCCTAGTACTGTTTTACCATTTTGTCCTAAATCTTTGAATCTATCTATTCTGCCATTCCAGAAGCCATCTTGTAGAAAAAGCAACAAAAATAAGGGAATCCATACCTGATATTCAAGTAATGATTTGACACACTTTGGTTTGCAAGAGTCTTCGAGGTATCTCTTTTGATCAACGGGTTCGTCGTCAGCCCTAAGTGCAGGTCAATAAATAAGAAAACAACAAATTAACATAGGATCAGATCCATGGGAGAAATCAAGTACAAAGAGAATAGATCTGACTGAGGAGACTTACATTGCAGTTAGCGTTGGGAGCAGAGAGAGAGACGACACTGACGATGCAGAGGAGATCGGCGAGGAGGGCGACCCTAGTGACGAGGGGGAGACGAGGCAGAGGGGAGGCTAATGGCGCAGCGAGGACGGTGCTGGTGACGGCGGGGATCTGAGCTCTTCCAGGGTTGAGAGATGGGAGTTGAGAGTGACAGTGTAAGATCGAGTTGAGAGTGAGAGAGTAGTCCCGAAGCTTTCTTTGGGCTTATTAGGGTTTGGTGAAGAGATCATACCTTTGGAATCGGAGGGCTTGGAGGAGAAGAGAGCGTCGCGGATACCTTGCCGTCGCCCATGTTTGGTGGAGCTTGAAGGTGAACAGAGAGATGAAAAGTATGAAGAAGAAGATGAAGATGAAGAAGATGAAGAGTATGAAGAGTATGAACAGTGACGAGGGCGAAGGGCGAAGGGCGAAGGAGCTCTTCCAGGCGAGTGTGGTTTCGAAGGGAAAAGAAGATTAGGGTTAGTGTCTAACGGGTTGCGGGTCGGGTTGGTGTCAATGGGTTGGGGACCCTCTTGCCACGCTTTTACAACGTAACTGTTTCTCTCTACGGCCACGCTTTCGAAGCGTGGCAGAAAAAACCTTTTGGCCACGCTTTTAAAGCGTGCCAAAAGAGGACCAGGATATGGCCACGTTTTCCAAGCGTGGCCTTAATGAAACCCTTTCACCACGCTTTTAAAACGTCCTTGTTGCTCTATATGGCCACGCTTTTGAAGCGTGGCAGTTTTAAAACGTGGCTGTTTCTCTAATCAATTGCCACCTTTATAAAAGCGTGGCCGTTGATCCTTTTCGCCACGCTTTTGAAGCGTGGCAATAAAAAGGTGGCGAAATCTCTAATCTATCGCCACCCTCATAAAAGCGTGGCCATTGACCACTTTTGGCCACGCTTTTAAAGCGTGGCAAGAAAAAAGCGTAGCCATAGGCCTTTTTTCTTGTAGTGGATGAGTCATGAATTCAGCCTTTATCACTCCTACTTGTTTATAATGTATAGTTCAATGTATATAGAATATATAGATACATAAAGCCATAAATATAAAATATTTGTGAGTATATATATTATAACTATTTTTATCTATTGATATTTATAATGTTAACAAAATTATTTATAAAAGAAGAAACTAATATCATATCTATAAAAAATAAATTTTGTATGACAAAAATATTAATTTTTTTTAAACAAAATTATTTACAATAACGTTTTTATGATTTTAGTATTTTTGTCATATAATTTATCTTTTATAAATATAATATTAATTTTGTTCTTTTATAGATAATTTTGTCAACGTAATTAAAAATAGTTATTTTTATTCAAAATAGAAAAAAAACTTTCATGATTCCTATGTTCAAGCTTGGTTTAGGAGAAAACTAAAGCTCAAATTAAAATATCACTTCAATAATTAATCTTTTCTTCTCATCCTCCTCTTTATTTTCATATAATTTTTTAAAAATTAAATTAAAAATTAATTTCTCTTTTCCTTTATTTAAGGTTTGGCCTTATGTTTTTACGGAAGATGATTCAATTTTTTTATTTTCTTGTTTAGGAAATTATATTTAAGAATTTTAAGGAATAAAAAAACATCATTTTTAAGTTCAAAAGATGAGAAAATTTTCTTTTTTCTCCTCTCTTTGGATTCGGCCATATATATGCATCATAAAAAAAAATCTTATTTGATTTCATCCTATTCATCATAAATCATATTCTAAGTGTTTCAGAGAATCTATAGCTACAAGTTTTAAATTTCAAAGGCAAAAAAATATCTCCCTTTTTCTCCATTAAAATTCAGCCAAAAAGGATTCTTTGTCTTAATTTTTTTATTGTAATATAGGAAAAAGTGGTATGTTAGAGAATTATCAAGAGGTGTCTAAAAAAATTGGAATTAAAATAAAAGTTAGATTAGCATAATTGGCCTTTTATATGTCAAAAAACCTAAATGATGCTTTTGATTGAAACTTAATGAAATTGAATGTTTGAATGTATATATTTAATCCTGTTTGATTGCTTAAAATAAATGTAAATAATTGGAATGTATATGGCTAAAAGTAAATGAAGGTTCCGGAAAATATTATGTCTATGCTTAATTATACTATTAAGGATTAAGCTATAAATATGAAAAGAATGATGCAAGAGAGATAAATTTTAGACATTATTACAAGAGAAATCTTTAAGAATATGTTAATAAAGTCAACGATAGATAAGGGAAAAATTAAAAAAACATCAAAAGAGAGGTAAAATTATCATTATGAAAAATATAAAAACATAAAGAATGAAGTTAAAATAAAAGGAGAATGAGGAAATAATAGAAGTGAAAAGAGTATAAATTAAAGCCCAGATAGAAAACAATCAAACATAGTGAAAATTAATGTAAAAATAGGTAAAAATATAATGAAAGAAATTTTTGGGGTTCCTAATATGAATATTGAAAGTTTAGAGATAAATATGTAATTTTATAAATGATTTGGAGTACAAATATAATTAAAAAGTGTAGGGACAAAATTTTAATTTGGGATTATCACAGGTAAATGGACATTTTATAAAAATTCGAGGGTAAAATAATAATTTAGAATTACAGGAGATAAAATAAAAAAATTATTTTATAAAAGTGTAAGAATAAAATGATAATTATAAGTCATCAGAAATAGTATGATTAGTTCGTAAAAAATCAAGAGCAAAATTGTAATCTAAAATCATAACGGGTATAATGTCATATTTTTTTAAGTAAAATTAAGGTAAGGTTGCCTATCTTGTTTTTTTATTCGAGTAATGTGGTTCTTGAATAATTAGGGGGTGAATATTAGAGTTAATGCCATAAGAATTTGTTTGGTTGTCAAAACAATTATTTTAATCTCTTGTATTTATAACCTTTTGTGGCTATTTGTATACAATACTTAGTTGCTTACATACGTATACATATATAATACTATCACATCACTTTTTAAATTTTTTTATTATCATTATTAATTCTCTTCTAACCTTTTACACTTTTCACTTTTTCTTTATCAACATTAACTCTGTTATGAAAATAACTTCAATGGAGAAATAATACAATCTATAATTTTAATCTTAATGTGTTTACTACATACATACAAAAGTCCTTTGAAGAGGGAATGTGAAGATGATATCAATTACTTGGCAAAAAAGTATTACTAGAATAATGTTGTGCATTTTTTTTTTCGGTTTCTTTCTTTCAAGCAAAGTAGAGAAAATTGAGATTTTACGTAAAATCAAAAAAATAAATCAAGACATAAAATATAAAATTTTAACAAGATTTAAATTATAAAATTGTTAAATTTAGTATAAATTTTGTAAAATCGATAAACTCATTTAAAATCGTAACATCATAAAATTTTAAGAATTAAATCAAGATTCTAACTATATATTATGCCTTTTAACTATTTGAAATTGTCCTACCTATAACTTCTTCAGATCAGTTGTTAGCAATGTATCTAATTTCCATTAGTATATTTTGTGTACTGAATGTGAGAAAATTGAGCCAAAGAGTTTAGAGTTTTTAATTTTTGTTCTTTTGTAGTAATTTAGGATAAACGATGAAATTTGAACATTAGTAATTTAGCACTCAAGGTCTAATAAAAAACTAGAATGAGACTCACACATATGCGAGACGAAATGGTAAATTAATGATAATATATAATAAATATTAAAATTGTTATATTTTGTAAAATTAAATTAAATGTGTAAATTACAGTTAAATTTAAAAGGTATTTTATTTAAAATAATTTACAGACAAAGAATTTGGATGTTGGAGTTATACAAAGTGATATTTTTATTTGATGATTTAATTTTTACATTTGTTTTAGTTGATGGACTTAGGGTTTGTTTGAGTGAGCTTCTAAGAAAAGATCTTTTTTTTGAGTTATCTTTTTTAAAAAGATCTTATAAAAAAGTAAAAGTAATTTTATGTTTGGATATTTCATGCAAAAAGATCTTTTTATCTATCAATCATGTTTGGATATAACAATATAAAAGTATTTTTTTATTTATTTATTACATGAAAAACATCTTTTTTTAAGGAAAAAAGATCTTTTAAAAAAAGATGTAAATTACAACTTCTCAAAAAAGATATTTTTCTGATTTTTCTATTGCTTTTACTTTTACTACTCGAAATTTACCAAACACACTAAAAAAAAAAAAAATCTTTTTCATTGAAAAAAGATCTTTTTTATCAAAATAATAGCGCCCAAACAAGCACTTAGTCTTCTTATGTGGCGCTCGTCCTCTTTTTTTTATTAGTTGTTGTTAGAGTTGTTGCTTTTTTCTTTCTATCGTAGGTTTTTAAAAAACATGTTCTTTATGAATTGTTGAGTTGTATGCACTTTCTATTATGTTGTTTGTTCCATCTTTGCATGTTGTAATGGATGTTGAGGTTCAGTATTTTTTGTTGAAAATAAATGTCTTGATAATAGTGTATTGTTGACAACATTTTTTTAGATTAAAATTATTTACTTTGACTTTAAATATAAGCATAAGGATATAAGGTTGCACAAATTTTCAATTGACGTGGTACCTTAACGTCATTGTTTTTTTTAGAATGTCATTAGATTTGAAACAGTTGTGCTCAACAATTTTTTTTTCTCGCCGTCAAATAGTACAAAATTTGTTGTAGCACTTTGATCTGAAATAAGTATTGAGTTAGTAACAGTGACGGACCTACATTAAAGGAAAAGGGGACATTTGCCCCCACAGAGTTAAATAAAAAACGAATACCTATATATATACCTTTTATTATATTATATTTATCCAAAATAAAATATAAATACTTTTTTTTGTGTTTTATGTTAAAAAAATATTTTGTTAAACTTAATATTTAATAATAATTATATTGTTAAATTTGATTTAGTATAAAAAGAACATACATAAAAAAATAATATTTAGTCATGTTAAAAATAAAAAAAGTCATTATAAATTATTTTTTTATTATTTTAAATATTATACTGAGTGAAATTACTTTTTATTATTTTAAATACTAGAAGAAGTGATTGTGTCTATGTTTTTAATTCTTATCAATATGTATAGATAGTCCTAATTTAAAATTTTAAATATGTCTAAATAAATTTGGGTTGGTCGAGTGATTAGCTTAATCGCCCGCTTAAATAAGTGTTGAGAGTTCGAATTTCATTTCATGTGTGTAGTAACTCATTGGCCATCTTAAATGAAACTTAAAGTCATGATAGATTAGTTCTTAACTTATTGAATATTGTGAAGAACCAAAAAAATATACCTAGACCTAAATTTTATTATTTTTTTGCCCTCGCAACTAAATTTTTCTGGGTCCGTCACTGGTTAGTAACTAATAATTTGATAGATGAGATTATGAAAAGTATATAGAGTTACTTTATTGTTGGATACTGTGGTGTTTGATTACATGTGCCACAAATATAGTTGTCTCCGTTTCATCTAATATAATCATTTCTAAGCAAAGAGGCTCCTCTTCATCTGTGGTTGTTTTTGTTTTTTATAGGCGAACTACGTAAACTTTGATAAATCAATTGTCTATTTGTTTGGTAATATTGTTCAAAGAATGAAGTAAGTTTGAGATGTTGTGTAGTTCGAAAATAAATTTTTTGTGCTAAATTTGATGTTATTTGAAAAAATAGTGATAAGAGACTTATATAAGTAGGTCAAATAGTATGAAATTTGAATATTTATAACGTAAAATTTATTATGATTAATATTATTATGACATTTGTAATATGAATGTTGATCACATTTAATGAGTTATTTATATAAATTAATTATCGGGGTTATAAACTTATTGTATTGTTTATAACGGTAAGATATAATAAATATAGGGATATAGATTCAAAGTGTTTGTAAGTTATAAATTTGATTAGACACTATTAATTTTTAATTATCGGTGTTTTTTTTGTATATTTTATTTTTTTATTTGAAAATAATAGGTGATTTGACAAAAATTTGAACGTTGATTCTAAAATTTTGTCAAGTAAGCGACGACATGACATTACTAGGAGGAGAAACATGTCTTAAAAGTAACGTGGGTAAACTTATCCATCTACTTTTATATTAAGTATATTTTTTTGTATATATTTTTTTCTGATATAGAACTAATAGGTGATTTGGCAAAAATTGAATTGTTGCTTCTAAAATTTTGTCAAGTAAACGACGTTGGTGACATGGCATTAGTAGGAGGAGAAAAAATATCTTAAAAGTAATATAAGTAAACTTATCCATCTACTTTTATATATTAAGAATAGGTTTAAAATTCTACATTTATCAAACTTGGAGTATGAATAAAAGTGATTTTCTAAAATTTGATTTGGAATAGAAATAAGTTCAACATGATTTATATTTATCAATTTTATACTAAAATTAAT
>NC_029776.3:105979247-106008367 GCF_000817695.3 Arachis duranensis
ATTCTTAATATTAATTTGGAATTCAACGTTCATGATTTTATTATTATCTATGATTAATTTTTTATTTAATTTATCTTTTTTAATGGAATCATAATCTATATTATAAAAAATTACACTAAAACATAGTATACGAGAATTACAATTATAAAAGAGAATATTGAAAATAATAAAAAAATTAAATATTTACTTTGTAGTGATTGAAACAAATCTAAAAGTTCCTGGTGATCTTTTTATATAATATATTTTTAGTATTTTTGATACTCATTTTTTAGTATGTTATAATTTTTTACTATTATAATAAAAAATTTTATTAAATTAAAAATAACATAAAAATGGACAACTTTTAAGTACTCTTTTTATAATAAAAATTAATATTTATTTATTAAATTAAAAATAACATATAAAATAACATATTGTAGTGTTCTTTTTAAATACTCTCAATAATCTTATTTTTATTATTGCCTTAGATTTTAACTTTTATTAGTTATGCTTTTATTATTATGTATGGTTAACTTTTTATTTAATTTATCATTTGTAATAGAAATAATAATACATATTATAAAAAATTAGAATAATAAATTGTGAATAAAAATTATAGTGATAAATCTTATAATATCAGACAAGAACATATTCTATAATTATTTTAATATTTTTAGTATTTTTTATTTAGTATTATTTCGGATGATAGAATTTTAATATAATTTGAACGATATAATTTAAATATTTTAAATAAAAGAGTACATAAATTGCCAAAAGAAAATAAGAGAATACATGAAAAAATTTATAAAATTTATTATATTAAATTGATAATTTTAAATTATGTTACGGGCGACTTAAATTAAAATTATCCAATAAAACTGTTTATTAAAATTAGTAGCGATTGTTGATAATACGTTTGTCTCACAACTGTAGTATTACCATAATCATATTGTGCATATTACCAGAATATTATTGTGCAATTTCTCTCCTTCAACAATTTGAAATCGTCCTACCTGTAATTTCTTTCTCTCAGATTGTTAGGATGTATCTAATAACACTCAAGGTCCAATGAAAAAATTTAGAATTTTACATTAATTTGTTAAATTGGAATATAACTGAGTAAAAATAAATTTATATTTAACAATTATATACTAAAATTAATTTTGATAAAATAAATATTATTTAAATAATGTTAATTAAAATCACTTTTAGATAAACAATTATTAAAAAAGATATGACATTAAACTATATACATAAGAATATTCCATCAAACATGTTATCTTTTTAAACATGTTTAACTAGTACTCTCAATAATTTTATTTTTTTATTGTTTTAGATTTTAATTTTTTACAAGTTATATTTTTATTATTTATAATTATTTTTTTATTTAATTTATCATTTCTAATAAAAACAATAATACATATTATAAAAAAATATAATAATAAATAGTACACAAGATTACAATAATAAATTTTACAATATCAAATAAAAAATATTCTATAATTATTTTAATATTTTTAATATTCTTTTATTTAGTATTATTTTGAACTATAAAATTTTATTACTTATGACTCTATTATTAAAAAAAATCAGTAATTTGAAACTTTTTAATCACCAAATTAGATGGAATCAAATGTGTTTGTTTTATTGTGTGATCAGAATTGGAGATTCAAACTTTTTAAAATTTATGAACAGTCATATTTTTTTCATTAAAGAACAGACTAACTGTCAATATAATTAATTAATAATTATAATATCACCCAAACTAATTTTTATATTAACAAATTGGATCACAATTAGAATAAAAATTTTAACATTTTCCTACTTAATCCAACATTTAATTACATACTATACTTAAACAATTAAGACAAAATTTTACGAATTATAATGATAAATTTTCATTAATCGAATATTAACTAACATTTCCTAATTAAAAATATTTTTATCAAATATTTTTTTGTTGTCAAATATTTTTATGCATTGAAAAACCATGAGAAGACATTGGGAGATAGAATTGACTTTGACTATGATGATAATGCTATGACAAAACCAATAAAAAGAGAATAAAAATGAGGAGTTACGGTATTTTAGTTAAATATTAATATTTAAAATATATTACATAATAGATGTATAAAAAATATATTTAATATATATTTTGTATATTAATCAAAATATTAATACTTATCCAACATATACATATATTTTGTATATTAACTTTTATATACAAATTTTATTTATTTATAATTATACCAAATAATTCTATTTTTAAAATTAACATCAATATTTTTTTTCTATAAAAAAAATTAGCCACAGAATGTGATATGGGTTTTGGTATATTTTTAATGGATTTGAGTTGCTGCATGAAAAAATATACGGAAGGATTCATATACATCAAACAACGCATAGAATACCGAGGGTATTCATTGGAGAAGAGGAGAAAAAGAGTAAAAGGAAAATGAGGGACCTACATGTTTGTTTTTCTCACTGCATTCTAATCATAGTTATATACTTACAATATATACGCAAGCAATCACCAAAAACTGAAAAACGTATAGTACTATAGTGTCCAACAATAATACAATCTTTCCTAGTTATTACGCAAAATTGTAATTGTCATGAATATTTAGGTTAAAATTAGTTATTTAAATATAGTAAAACTAAAAAAATTATGGTGTATAATTTTCACATATGTCACAGTTTTGAAAAATTGAAATAATAATCAATTATTAAGAGGGCAAGGCTTTGTTGTTGTTAGGAGGACAATAAGTTTATTGTATATTTGTAATTATCCGATAGTTGTTTGTATATAAATAGTAGTAGTTAAACAAACAATATTAGTTTGTACTAGACAATATATAAGTATATTACTATATTTACATTAAAATTTTTAATCATTATAAAACTAAGTAAATTATAATAAATTAAAGCGGCATATTTAAATAAATTCCTAAGACTTATAAAACTTACATATACACAATTGTGTTTTTAAAAATAATCGGGGCTCGTTTTATAAAATAAAAAAAATAATTATTTTTTTACACAAATTTACATTGTTCTTTTATTTGCATTGTTGCTCTTTAATCCATATATGTAATTCGTAAGCCAATTTTTCTATCTTTTTCAATTGATAAATCGTTTTTAAAGAAAGATAGAGGTACGATAAATATTTTGTTAGAATAAATTAATTTAAATAACCCAGATCATCCATATTAAATCACCAAAAATATAACACAATGCAGAAGTGTACCTGAATTCATATGAGTCAGAAATTGATGGAAGAATTTGGATCTTATGGTTCTTTCGATCTTTCTCAACCAAAACTTTCTGTATTTATAGGTGGCTAAACTGCAACTCTTTTTGATGGGAAAAGAGCAACAAAGACAGCTTTGGTATATTAGGGACCAAAACTCTGAATGTCTATTTATATTTGAGCATGGCACCCATTAAACCCTAAAGCCCAAATAAAATCTAAAGTCCAAAAGATAATATATCTAAAATCCAAAAGATAATTATTTAAGGAACAAAAGATAATATCCAATTTTATTCTCATTTAATTCCAAATCAAAAGTAATAATAACTTATTCAATTAGCATTTATAACAATAAATGAGATCATCATTATATAAGTCATTTAATTTGAAATAGCATCATTTGTGATTATAATTTATATATGTATTGCCCACAAATAAGTTAGAAAATTAAATAATTTCCTAACAATCTCCCACTTGGGCTATACATATATTCTTTCATTACTTTAACAATCTGGTCCGTGTCATACTTTAGATATAGAACTACCGCATCTTTTATCACATTAAATGCCGTGACTAAACCACGCCAATCACCATCCTAATATACTTAACGACATAGATCAAATTTGGATGATTAATATGAAAATTACATGCCAAGTGATCTCATGCATGTCTATTTTCAGTTGGTCCAACTTTATTGAGATCAAACACAATACAAATATTGCAAAATGAACATTTCATATAACATGAAATAAACCATCAACTTAATTCTGCAGAAAAATAACTCAATATCTGTCATAGGACATATAGCATAAAATAAACTCCACTAAACCAAGGCATCACAAATATTGACACCCATCCGAGCAGTGTGCTCATGAAAAAAATTTAGGGTTCAATCCCTTGGTAATGGGTCTGCTAGCATATACTTTGTTTCCATATGTCCTATAGAAATCTGTTTTTCTTAAACTTTCTCCTTGACAACTAAGAAACTTGATGTCTGTATGCTTCAATTTTGTCAAGCTCTTATTGTTATTGGAGTATAGTACTACTGACTTATTGTCACAAAATATCTTTAATGGCCTTTCAATGTCATCTACTATATGAAGCTTAGTGACAAAGTTTCGCAATCATATGCCATGAAATCGGAATCAGAGTACCTAATGATCTCCAAATTTTCTGATCTCCGATAAATAAGCATGTAATCTTTTGTTCTCTTTAAACAACGCATTACGCGTTTAACAGCTATCCAATGATCCATATCCAGATTGCTCAAGTATCTACCTAACACTCCCACTATAAATGATATATCGGGATGTATGTAGACTTGAGCATACATTAAATTTCCTAGTGCTAATGCATAAGGTTTATCATACATTGTTGTCTTCTTAAGATCATTTTGGGGCATTGCTTGAGACTAAACTTGTCTCCTTTAACTACGGATGTGTCCATTGGTCTATAACTTTCTATGACATATCTACTTAAAATCTTTTGGATATAGTTCTTTTGTGATAACCCAAGAATACCTTGAGAACGATCTCTTAGTATCTCGATTCCTAATACAAAAGAGGCATCATCATGATCTTTCATTTTGAATTTGTCCGATAGAAATTTCTTAGTTTCATGCAACAAGCTTATATCGTTACTAGCAAGTAGAATGTCATCAACATATAAGACCAAAAGGATGTATTTACTCCCACTGAACTTGCGGTATACATATTCATCTATAATATTTACCTCAAAACCATGAGGTAATGACTTAATTAAACTTGTGATACCATTAACGGGAAGCTTGTTTGAGACCATAGATGAATTTTCTCCTTTTTTTTTGGATCTCCTTAATGACACTTCTTGAAGTTATTGAGCTTGCTGTATGAGTTGGGGTTGATGAGAATTCTCATCATTTTCTTGTACTGTAACAGTATCTCTAGTAACAACAATATTCTCATTGTTCTCTTGTACTGTAACTGGATCTATAGTAGGATTCTCATTTTACTCTTGTACTATAACTATATCTTGAACAACAATAAGCACAAGGACCTAATCATTGTCAGTTACAGAATCCTCATCCAAAGCAACATTTCTAATATTTCCTTCCCCCCAAACTCAACATCCTCAAGAAATCTCGCATTTTCCGTTTCAAAAATAGACCTTAATGCAGGATTGTAAAACTTGTACCCCCGTGAACGCTCAGCGTAACCAAACAAAGTAGCAACTAATTGTCCTTGAGTCCAATTTTCTTTCATGCGGCCTATAAGGCTGCGCCTCAGTTGGACATCCCCAAATATGCAAATGCTTTATACTGGGTCTTTTCCCCGTCTAAATTTCATATGGGGTTTTGTTAACTGCTTTGCTTGGCACCCTAATAAGGATGTATATTGCGGTCTTTAAGGCTTCTCCCCAGAGTGATTCAGGTAAGGAAGAATGACTAATCATACTTCTCACCATGTCTTTAAGAGTTCGGTTCCTTCGTTCTGCAACACCATTCATGCTAGGTTTGCCTGGCATGGTGTATTGCGAAACAATACCACACTCCTCTAGGAAAAGAGCAAAAGGGCTCGGGACGTTGCTCACCTGAGCCGTCATATCTTCCGCAGTATTTACCACCATGATCAGATTTGACAGCTTTAATTTTCTTTCCAAGTTGAAGTTCAACTTCAGCTTTCAAAGACTTGAAAACATCCAAGGTTTGGGATTTTTCATGAATTAAATATAGGTACCCGTAATGAGAGTAATCATCTATAAACGTAATAAAGTATCGTTGTCCATTCCAAGAGACAATAGAAAATGGGCCACTTATATCGGTATGTATCAGTTCTAAGACATCTTTAGCTCTCTCGGTACCTAATTTCTTTTCGTTTGTCCTTTTCCCCTTTATGCACTCAATGCAGACTTCAAAGTTTGCCAAATTTAAGGGTCCAAGAATTTCATCCGACACGAGCCTCTGAATTCTCTATTTAGAGATGTGGCCTAGGCGTTTATGCCATAATGATGTCGAATTCTCATTCAGTTTTTGTTTTGTACCCATTTGCAGTATTTCATTATTATAGGAACTTAAGTTAAGCCTATATAGATTATCTACCAAATGACCAGAGAGAATATTATTTGAATTATAAAAAAGACTGACTTTATTGTCTCCGAATGAACAAAAATAACCTGATTTGTCCAAACGAGAAACAGAAACCAAATTTCGTCTAAATGACGGTACATAAAATATCTCTAATAAATCCAAGTAAAATCCACTCGTGGAACATAATCTAAAGGTTCCTATAGCTTCGACTGCAACTATATGGCCGTCTGCCACGTAGATGTATCTTTCAGCATCACTTGGCGGTCGGCTCCACAGGCAACCCCTTCTTCACACGCCAAGTGGCATATTTGGTACAATCCTTCTTCATGTGTCACACCTTCTTACAGAAAAAACAGGTTAAAACTTGATCCTGTTTCTTAGCCTTTTTCTGTTGAGAAGGCGCATCCGCAGTAGTATCACGCTTTCTTTTATACTGAGAAGATAAAGCCATGTGAGCACTGAATTTCTTAGTAAAAAAATTTCTCAACATCCTTTAGGATCTGGTTGGCATCTTTATCCTTAGTAATTGAGCCCCGAAACGCCTCAGGAATTGAGCGTTTCATGATCATAATGCTCATTCGATTGGATCTCTCCCACTCTTCTGTTTTAACCTCATTGAGGTTTTCCGGAGTAGAAGTGGATTTCTCCTCTCGAAGAGCTATATCTAGATCCATACAACCGAGGACAATCTCCACGGTATCCTTCCAAACTTTAAAGTTTGAACCATTCAGCATAGGAATACTGCTAATTTGTGCAGAAACATTGGTAGCTGAAGCCATAGTTTCTAGAATAGAACAAAAAGAACATGCAGTAAACATTAATTAATTAATGAAAAAAATCCATATTGAGATATCTAGTACAACATTAATTTTCAATATTTGGATAGAAAAATTAACTGTAAGTGATACTCTCATTGCAGTAATCAAATATTGTCAAAATCCCTGTCACACATTAGGCCTTTCTTTGGACCGACTTAATGCGCACATGAAAACTTAAACTTCGCAACCTATTTATTACCGCATATATTTTCTATTAATTGGCCAAACAACAACCTTCCTTTGGGCCGATTATTGACCGCATAATTAATAAAAAATAAACAAAAGTGTGCAATGCTTATTATTGGGACAAACAATAAACTTCCTTTGGACCGATTATTGTTTGCATAAATAATAAACATTACTTTATTCTTAATTAGTTACCCAAATATGTATTTACTATCAATATGTGTATGTAATTCGGCCAAATACAGACCTTTCTTTGGGCCGATCAATATTCGCATGAATTACATATCCCCATATTCCTAATGTTTTAAATAAATCAATTTTCGCAAAAGAGGCTACTTTGGCAGCATAATGTTTAATCAATTTATTCCAAAACCAAATCTTTATAAAATATGTGGATATAATAATCCAAATGGTTACTAATTTTCTTATGTAACAATTAAAAAATATTTAAATTGCAAAAAAATTTAAATCTTAATGGTATCTTTTCAGACTTTTAAAAAATTATAATTTAATAGTACTCCATCAATATTTCAAATAAAATTATCAATTTTACAAACAAATAAAATACAACATGCTTTACAAATTCTGTACGCAAGAATGTATATATACAATCAAAGAATAATATATATATTATACATGTATATAGGAATGGCCGAAAACACATTCGGGTTCAACGCAAATAATATATATTTTATATATATGTATATATAAATGGCTGAAAAAAGAGCAAGCAAGCTTAACGCAAACGATCAATAATATATATACGTATCAATTTTTATATATATAACAAGTTCACATATATGCGTTCAACAATTTATAACGTAAACAACATACATATATATATTGATTCGATAATAGAAAAATAAAAAACTAATATTTTCGATGATTAAATTATAGATGGTTCTGATACCAGTTGTTAGAATAAATTAATTTAAATAATTCAGATCATCTATATTGAATCACTAAAAATATAACACAATGCGGAAGCATACCTGAATTCATATGAGTTAAAAATTGATGGAAGAATTTGAATCTTGTGGTTCTTTCGATCTTCCTCAACCAAATTCTTCTGTATTCTTAGGTGACTAAATTGCAACTCTTTTTTATGGGAAAAGAGCAACAAAGACAGCTTTGGTATATAAATAGAGACCGAAACTCTGAAGGTCTATTTATATTTGAACATGGCACCCATTAAACACTAAAGCCCAAATAAAATAGTATCTAAAGCCCAAAAGATAATATATCTAAAATCCAAAAGATAATTATCTAAGGAACAAAAGATAATATCCAGTTTTATTTTCATTTAATTCCAAATCCAAAGTAATAATGACTTATTCAATTAGCATTTATATATAAGTCATTTAATTTGAAATAGCATCATTTGTGATTATAATTGATATATATATTGCCCACAAATAAGTTAGAAAATTAAATAATTTCCTAACATATTTATGTATTAGTAAGTTTAGAGGTAATTATTAATTATTTATATATTAAAAGGATACTATTTATCTTTTAAAATCCAGTCTTTAATTTGGTCAATCTTTTTATGGATTTATTATTATTTAATTAATTTGAATACTATTTAATTAATTTGAATGTCCATTTTTATGTATTAGTTTTTTAAAAAGGGAGACACTTAGATAAAGATATTAAAAAGGTCTTTTTTTAAAAATTAAAATTTAACATATATAATCAATTAAATTGTATTATTTTTATTAAAATTAGACGGGACTAATCAGTTTAGCAAAAAAATTAATAAAATAAATTTTAAAATCGGTATAAATTATACCCCTATAAAAAATGACTAAAAATATTTCTATTATATATTTTAAAAATTCTAAATCCTAATCTTTCTCTTCTCTTTATGCTATCATTGAATTAGAATTTAGAATTTTCAAAATTAATATATATAATAAGAGTATTTTAGTCATTTTATTTAATAGGAGTATTGTAGTCATTTTTTATAAAAAATAATATTAATTTAGACAGATTCAAATTTTGATTCACTATTTTTCGGTCAAATTAATTTAATTTGTCTAACCTAATTTTGACAAAATAACATAATTTAAATGATTATATGTGTTAAATTTTAATTATTAAAATATATCTTTAAAAAAAATTCTATGGGAGCATCCCCTTTTAAAAAATCAGAGAAATGACTTGTATTTTATTTTTTCTTTCTTTTAAAAGTTGAATAAAGGATAATATTTAAATGATACTTAGTTGCACTAATATTAAAATTAAGAAGACTATATTTAGATATAATTTTTCGAAGGGTATCTTTAGGTAGAAAATCTCAAAAAGTATCTTTATTTTAAATTAATGACCATGTTGTGTTTTTTTTTTTTAAATATTTATTACAATAATAAAGACACATTTTATCGAGTATCATCTTCTCATAAAATACATACATGTAAACACAACACTGAATTTTTGTTTTATTTTTATTCTTGTTAAATATCCTGTAATTGTAGTGAATAGTTGTTTAATTTGAGCATGCATGAGTCATTAGATGAGTAGTTATATTGATTCATCATAACTATGTGCACTCATCTAGCTAGATAGTTACATGAGTGATGATTCACTTATTGATTCAAATTAAAGATGGATGATATTACAAAATTATTTTTCTAAATGGTTAGTTGTCTTTTTTTATTTAAACATCAATTATTTTTTTGAATAAATGGTTGCTACAACAATTTTTTGTGTGTTTTTATGATTTGCTATCAACTAAAAAAAAAAAATAAATGTCTTAATATATACTGGCACATATAATAAATTATAATAAATAATGTTACCAAATTTTTTCACACTAGTCATAAATAAGTAAATAACATAGCAAAATGGAAAGAGATAAGGACAAGTGGCGCCACGCCACACCACACACAAGCATATATATAGCACCCAACGGGAAAAGAAAAAAAAAAGGAGAAATGTTGTTTATATTTTTAATGTTGAAGTTGGTTTTAGTTTTACATTTAAATTTTACAATTATGTTATATATATTATTTCTCACTATCTCATATAATTATGCAGTTGTATTAACTTTTCTTGGTTTTCTTATTCGGTGATTACCATTTTGTAATAAATTTTACAGATTTAGTATTAGCTGATAATCAGATTTTGAACTTATTGATGAAGCTTGAGGAACGATTACAAGCTAATGGTAGATCTTTGAAAGAATTTTTTACGTTACCTTATCCCGATATGCAAGCGATTGTTGGTATTGAGGATCGGTTAATAATGGATGAGTTGAATTTTGATAGAATTTTACTCCGTCAAGAGTTGAATGATGCTTTGCAATCTATAAATAATGAACAGAGCTATGCATATCATACAATACTTGATGCCGTGAACATGGATCGTGGTGGATTTTACTTTGTTTATGGGTATGGTGGTACTGGCAAGACATTCCTTTGGCGTACGCTTTCTGTTTCATTAAGGTGTGAGAGAAAGATTGTTTTAAATGTTGCATCAAGTGGTATTGCTTCACTACTTCTTCCCAATGGACGCACTGCTCATTCAAAATTTAAGATACCTCTAAACATTAATGAGGATTCAGTTTGCAACATTAAACAAGGTTCATCTCTTGCTAAGTTGGTTTCCAGAGCCAGTTTGATTATATGGGACGAATCTCCAATGTTGAACAAATACTGTTATGAGGCATTGGACAAGTCACTGAAGGATATCCTAAGATATGAACAATCTTACAAGTCAAACATGGCTTTTGCAGGTAAGGTTGTTGTACTAGGTGGTGACTTTCGACAGATTCTTCCAGTCATACCGATGGGATCACGTCAAGATATTGTTCAAGCTTCCATTAATTCGTCTTACCTCTGGGATCACTGCTCAGTCTTGAATTTAACAAGGAATATGCATTTAGCATCTTCTGATATTTTCGAAGACAATAGTGAAGTTAATGAATTTGCCAAGTGGCTTATCCAGATTGGTGATGGATTCGCCGGTGATTCTACAGATGGTGAGTCAGAAGTTTTGATTCCGGATGACATGCTCATAAATGATACTGAAGATGGTTTTGGAGAGTTGGTACATTTTGTCTATCCAAATATTGTTTCTAACTTGAACCACACTGATTACTTCAAGGAACGTTCGATTCTTGCTCCCACATTAGAAGTTGTGAATGAGGTGAACAACAGTATTATGAGTTGACTACCTGGAGAACCAAAAGTTTATCTTAGTTCTGATTCTCTATGTGTTGAAGAAGGTAATATGGAGTCTGAGTTAGACACATTTTCACCTGATGTTTTGAATGCGATTAATTGTTCAGGGTTACCTCCACACCAAATATGCTTGAAGGAAGGTGTACCAGTTATGTTGCTTCGGAACATTGATCAGTCTAATGGGTTGTGCAATGGCACGAGAATGCAGGTTCGTCGTTTAGGTAATCATGTAATTAAGTGCATTATATTGACGGGGGACCAGACAGGCCGAGTTGTGTTCATTCCACGCATGGACATGATACCAAATAATGACACACTCCCTTTTAGGTTCAGAAGGAGGCAATTCCCTTTGATAGTTTCATTTGCAATGACTATAAATAAGGCGCAGGGACAGACTTTGGGTGTTGTTGGGCTATTTTTGTCAAAATCCGTTTTTACACATGGACAACTGTATGTTGTACTATATCGAGTAAAATAAAAGAAATGCCTTAGAATGCTGATTTAGAATAATGGTACCATGCCCAAGAATAGTACAATAAATGTAGTATTTAGGGAGATTTTTAACAATATTTCTTGATGTCATTTCAAGTAGTTTTACATTTTTTATGTGATACGGTCGTGTTTCAAGCTATGTTAGATGTTTCTAAATTAATTTCATGTAATTTGGTTTAAAATTATGTAGTTTTGTATGTAACTTTTTCCGTGCATAGCACGGGTCCTTTCACTAGTAAATAAGTAAATACCATAGCAAAATGGAAAGAGATAAGGACAAGTGGCGCCACGCCACACCACACACAAGCATATATATATATAACACCCAACGGGGATAAATAATTAATTTATCAACTAATTTTTTATATATATATAATATTTTTGTAAAATTTTATTTTATTTCAATTTTATTTTAAATGTTTTATATAATTTTATATTTTACCTACTCTTTTATTTTTTTCTGATGGTAAAGATTAGTAATTTCTTTTTTCATTTTTATCCTTTCATAATTTGACGCATAGACTCGTTATTATTCTTCGAGATTTCTATATTTAGTTATTTACAACGCAATGCTGGTGGCATCCACAATGATAAAGGTGATTAGGTAAAAAACTAAAAATAAATAATAAAATTTTATATTTATTATTTTACATCAAAATACAAACATTTATTAATTTACATAGTATCATATAATTTTATAATTAGGTGATTGCTACGGTACGATGATAAATTCATACGTACCGATATATTTAAAATACAGACTAGTAATAACAAGCCACGTGGAATTTATTTTCCACATCAGTATTTAATTTTTTCTTTTTTAAATATATATTATATCACTACTTTTACTAATACACCCCTTTAATTAAATTAAAATAAAAATATATTTTTTATTTAATTTTATAAAAAGTGTTAAACATCTTTTCTTTATTTGATTAGACAAAAATACCCTTTTAAATTAATCAAATTTTAAAATTCAATTAATTCTAATTTTATAGTTTCAAATAATTAAAACAACAAAACAAAAACATATTAAAAAAACAAAAATTTAAAATTATTTTTTATCTGTATTAAACATATTAAAAAAACAAAAAACTAAAATTATTCTTCATCTTCCTCCCTCCTCTTCCCATCCTCTCTCTCTCTCTCTCTTAACCGTTTTCAAAAATCTCCTTCTCTGGAATCCGTCCATCGGAAAGTTAAGAAACTTGCCGTCATTGGAAGATGAACGCTTCTCCGTCGTTACCTCGGGGTTCGACTCTAGGGTTCATACTTTGGGATCTGATTCGTGGAGAAGGATTCAACACTTTCCTCTCAGCAGCACTGCGTGTTGTCCTGGAAGATTCGTGAGCGGCATGCTTAATTGGTTGGATAAGAATCGGTTCATTGTTTCTCTCGATTTGGCATTGGAGTCGTATCGACGAATTTCGCTTCCTGATTTCGGAGGTAACAATAGTGATGAGTTTGAATTGACATTAGAGGTCTTCAAGGACAGTTTATGTGTTCTCTCATGCTGTAGCCATTTCACTGATGTGAGAGATTGTGGGTGAGTTTGCAAAGATTTGTAGTGAAAGAGAGCAATTTGCGGTGACGAATCATTGAATAATTTTCTTGAAAATAATCTTCCACAGGTTCCCCAGTTCAATTATTGTTACAATTTGGAGAACATTGACGGAGAAAAGCTGCCTGCCTCTCCATTACGGCTCATCATCAATGGAAGCCCTTTGCTGGGTAAACAGTGTCAGATGAAGGACCCGCAGGTTTGGCCCAAAATTTCCCACATCCGCGTCATTAAAGTTGATGGAAGATGGATTTGGTAATCCAACAACTTCAACAGGTAATTGTTTCTATCTCACACAACATTACTCTATGTTGCTGAGTCACTAGTTTTTCATTCTTCATTCTGTTTTACATTATTGTTATTCTTCATTCTTATTATTGTCTTGTATCATTCATACAGCTTTTCCATGGAAGCCAACAAGAGATAACTTTGGCAGTTACGGTTTAGCTTTTGATGCATCAATAATATTCAATCATTGTAATACTCAGAGGAATTCTGAGAAACAAGACAATGATAATAACTGCAACAGAGGAAGGTTCTTGAGGAGATAAGTGGTTAGGAAACCTGATGACTAAAGTGGTACGGATGGCTGAAGTAACGATTTTTCTTTTATTTAAAAAAAAATCACTTCATGAAAATTTGTATATTACTTGAGAAGGAATATCAACTTTATAATGTTGGAATAACTTTGATTACCTCAATATGAAAATTTGTATGTGGTGGTTGAAACTTTCTTGCAGAAAGCAACTAAGCAACCAGGGACAATCATGGACACAATCCAAGAGATTCAAGAGTGGCATGACACACTGATTGATATAGAGAGGAGCCCCAATGAACTTCATCAACTGTCTTGGACATGGCTGTTTTGGTCCAATCACAAGGTAAGCAACTCAATGATATACAGAGCCACGTGACAAGAGCGAATTCGTATGTCTGCGGTGGGTCCAGCCGTTCCAGTTTGTAAGGAAGCACCAGAAGAATACCGAAAGTCCACCTTCATTGCATTCATAATATTTGATCATTTTCATATTGATTATTGTCCTTCTTATTGATCATCGTCATATTTACCTTTTGAATTTCGGTTCATGTGTATGTTACACTCTAAAATTCTTCCAAACCGTCTGATAATAAATTTCAGGTGCATGAACTAAAGTTTAGCAGATAAATTTAGTTTTGCTTTAGTTAATGGGATATTGATTGGTGGCTATGAACAAATTGGACTAATTCAAAATCTTATCAAGAGAAATCAAGTCAACATATTCTGTCACTGTGTCATATAACCATTGCATTGTAAAATAATACCTTGTTTGTTTTTCTGAACCTACCCTTTTCAAGATTGACACTCTCATGTTCATGGTCTGGAAGGTTATACTTGTAGTGAAATAAGAGTGGCAAAAATTCACAAATGAAACACTACAACACCAATAAAATGAAAAGCATAGGGAATTCAGAATATCTAAAATGTTAAACAATGAAAAGGGAATGAATTAAGATGATGATGAAGACAATCTTGAAGAATGCCATAGTCTGTCTACTTGCATTCACTAACCTTCTCCATTAGTTGACAGCAGCTCCTTATTATTGAGGGTTTAATTCATCAATAGCCACTCTAATCTCTTTTGAATGCATGTATTTTGTTTTTTGGGATTTTAAAAATTTTCTTTACATGTATCACATGCTATAAATATTGTTGAATTACCTTTCTTGGAGTTTATATATTGGAGGAATGAGATTAGTTGTTTTGCACCCTTAAACGGTTATAGTCTAAGATTTTTTTTTCTCTATTTTCTTGTGCATTGTTGATTAAGAATTGCTTGTTTTGTTAGAAAAATAACAAAAATTAGTCAATAATGCAGCAATAACTATGTTTATCCCACTTTTTGATAAGTGAACAGTTGAATAGTAACACTAAAATCTTTGAGAATCAATAAAAGCTGAAAGTTTCCACCTCAAACCATCAAAGAAGAGAAGCAATCAAAATAGGAATATATTACCAATGCATCAACCAACTGTTAAAACATATTATTTACTCACTGTAAACACTATTTGCATCTCTTTTTATATATTATAATAGATAGATAGATATTTCAAAATATAACATGTACAATACAAGGAGTGGAAATTGATTTTTTTTATACATTTATTTAATTTGTAATATTGATTAAAACTAATAACCTATAAATTAGAATGTTGCATTAGTTATTAATCACATAAATTTAGAATAGGATCGCATGGAGAGTATTTTCACGGAGAAAGCTTGAGTATTTGAGCAATTACATTGTCAAAAACTCTATTAGCGGAAATAAAGTGCAGTTTTTTAGATGATGCAATGTAATTCTGAATTATGAATTTCATCTAACTGTATTTTTATTGATAAAGGGTCAAAAGTATTTTCTTATAAAATTACTTAATTAGCTAGTGTGCAAGAATGTTCTAAAGTATACGGTGTGATTCATTAGATATTTTAATTTATTATTTTTTTCAAATTATAAAGAGAACGAAGAAAGGATTGTAAGAATAGCTCAATTGAATATATTGAGGGTACAAAAACAAAAGGAAGAACAACAGTCAGAGTTGGTTACTAATGTTGTGTTATATACCAAGAATACAACAGAGAACAAATGGTGCCTAATGTGGTGCATTTCCTTCAAGCTACATTTACAACAGAGAGCAAACATCATGGAGCATGATCATTGTTTGTGATTCCTATTCTTGAGGTTTCCTTGCTGAATATTTGGTGATGTATTCTCAAGAGTAATACTCAGATGATGAGCAAAGGTGCGGCGCTGAGACTTTTCCTGGAAATTCTTATTGGTGCCACTGCCATTGTAAGGTCTCTGACCATGAGGAGTAGCCTTTCTTGATTCAGATTGTGTTTGATTCATCTTCAACCCTTGTGTTGTATGAATTGTTGCTCCAGTAGTCATCTCAACCTATGACAGCAAAATTAATCATTCAGATTCTGCTTAGTACATTGAGTTTCAGTGAAGCAATTGAATTTGCTTTAAGACCATTATTCAAGGCAAAAAGTTTTGTTAAAAACAATTGAATTTACTTAATTGGTGTCACTAACTTAGCCCCTAACTATTAAATTCGGCAATTCATACTGCAATAAATTGAAGTTCTGTTGAAATATTATCAAAAATAATTTTTGGAAAAAGTTGATGAAGGTCTAAAAAAGGTATATGATTTATTGTATTTTTAATTTTTTTAATTATTTAATGGCATTTATCTTTATGAACTGATCTATACCTTTTATTTTTTTAAAAAAATTGTATCTAGTAATATTCTAATACGTGAAAGTTGGTACTAGATTTTTTTACCTGTCAACGAGAACAACACACATTGGTATCTGGTTGTTTTTTATTTGTGCAATCATTAAACAATTCTGCTAGACTCCCTACCGATTGCTACAGATAAAGAGCAAAAGAGATCGAGTATAGTAAAGCATTAGAATCAGTTCATAGATTCATAGATTGAACAAAGTTTCATTTGGTTCAGAAAGTGGTGGAATAAAGTCATAAACTTATAAAGTTTCTCTATGATATAATATCTACTAGTCATTGATTAAACAGTTTCTACTTATTATATCTGTTTCATGAGTTTGATTGCACTGTCTGCTTTCGGTTTGCAGCATGGTATGAGAAGCGCCAAATGAAAAAGATATATTCCCCTCTTCTTGAAGGACTTCTTGCCCTCTACTTGGGTTTTGAATGGATTCAAGTAATCTTCTTAGCTTTACATTTTATATAATCTTTTGAAAATATTTTTCTGTTTTGTGTAAGATTTTCAAGGATAAACTAATTGGCAATGGTTATGTGACAGACAAATAACATTCTAGCTCCCATTATCACACATGGCATATACTCAACGGTTATATTGGGACATGGCCTTTGGAAAATTCATGACCATCGGCGTAGACTAAGGCAAAGAATCCAACAGCTCAAATCAGAAGAAAGATATTCCAAGTATATTTTGAAAATACCATCCATGGCTGACACAACTTGATAAAAAATTGTATATGTATTAGAGTTGTTAATCTTGTAAAGGAAAGTTGTATAATTATGTTAGTTGAGATCTCTTACATACAGAATAAGCAAGTTCTGATTACAAAATTTTCTAGTTACGAATGTTTTCCAATAAAATGGGGGAAAATATTTGGTGAAACAAATAGCACATTTACTGTTCCATTTAAATTATCCATGGAACGATTTATTTGAACCACTAGCTATTATGGGGTGAATAATTCACCATGTGATGTAGTGGGGTAGTATATATCCTTTATGGCTTTACCCCAATGTTGATTGGGCTAAATAAGAGACAAAAAAAACATACAAGTTAGATGCTGGTTAAAGTCAAGCTGTAAACGCAAAAGAAAGTAGGTAAATAGATAAGCATCTAAACAATGTTACATAAGATTCTTCATAAAGAAAAGGAATTTATTTTGGGTAGATAAAACTCAAAATTTTAATTAAACATTTTCTCACATAGAGCGTTATATATCACCCAAAAAGGAAAAGAAAATACATATTAGTAATAGTATAAAACAACATATAACTTAGATAATAGTATACTAAGTCAATTATTTTCGTAAGACTAGTGTAGAAATCAATACCACCAAGCTTCTACTTCATACATATAATGAATACAGAGTCACTTAAGGTCTTCCTTCAGCTTTAGCAGCAATGACATATTCATAGGCCGTGGAATGCTAGAATGAAGTTCAACTAGTTATAGTACTGAGTTTAGAATTTGTCGATTTGGTGGCACTGGTCCTTTTACTTGTTTTCTTATACCTTGAAGAAGCTTTTCTCGAGCTATTTGCACTGGAGGATTTTACAGAATTTGAAACCTTAATCCCTTTCTTCATAGATTTTCCTGATGATGATCCTTTTCCGGATTTCAAATCCGATCCTTTATTCCCTAAACTAGCACGTCCACTAGGATTGTTCTTAACTTTAGAAACTTTAACTAATTTTCTGTCCTTCCCACTCTGTCCATTAACTTGGATCCTGGCGATATCCCTTCGTACTCCTTCTTTCGTGATAGACTCCAAACTCTCATTCTTCCTCATTGCCTCCTCTATTCTAGTGGCCAAGATCAAGTCCTTCTTTGTAACCAACTTCTTTGTAACCAAACTGGTTACTTTCCCTGCAATAAAAAAAGAGTATTTATTCTTCAATCATTTTAAAGGGCATGTGCTTAAGTGTTTAGGGCTATTGTTCTAACAAAATAAAATATAAGAATTTGGCTGTACAGAGAAGTGTATGATAAGATTTTACCTTTTGCACCCATACGAGCAGTTCTACAGTCCGATGAAGGTAATCGATCTAAAAATTGAAAGGGAAAGTAAAGGTGAGAAACTAAGTAATATCAAGGAAAGAAGTAAAGAATAGTGCAAGGTACTCAGACCCAAATTATAGAACCATGGCTATGATACTCACAGAGTTCAAGGGGAAGTCAAACATAACAACATGGTCTACATCCAAGTCCAGACCCCTAGCGGCCAAGTCTGTGCAAACTAATGTTGGACGATCATCAATGTCATTCTTAAATTTATTGAGGTTTTCAACCCTGTAAGCAAAAAAAAAAAAAATTGATGATGCAAATAAGTAAATGGGAATATGGAAGAGCAGGAAATGGGAGATCTCACTGTTGCCAAGATATGAAGACTATTTTATCAACACAACTATTCGAATTCTCATTAATACAATATATTTAATATTATTCCCTCTCAACAATCTATTTTCCAACCAATCCCTACAGTTTCAACAGTTGACAATATGCCTATTTCCAGGTAGCTTAAAATAATTTTTGTGTGTGGGGGTGGTTTTTTTTGGGGGGGGTGTTTTTTGTACTTCACCTTTGCTCTGCTGGTACTTCCCCATAGTAGTTGACAGTAGGAATCATATTTTCAACAAGGTAGTGATCCACCGCACGGCTAGAGTCCAAAGTATTGCAAAAAAACCATCACCTTGTTGCCTTTTGCTCGGCTTGGCACAAGTACCTGCCATCACATGATCGGAAAACAAAGATTGAAATGTAGTGATATTTACTTGCTAAAAAATGAAAGGGAGAGAGAGAGGTTGTATTTTTATTGCTAGCATAGCACCAATATGCCAATATCTACTAACTCCTAACTCCTAACTAACACCAGCAACAAACGACGATTATTCCACTACCTAACATGAATAGAAAGTCAATTTGTGCCACTTCAGCTACAGTGATTCCCAAAATAAACCATAAATATCAATGTGTTTGGCATGATGAGACTGGTGGAAAAATGCAGGATACCTGAAGTAATGCTTCCAGCTTGTTCTCAGAACCTGAAAGTTTAATAAAATCGTGACGAGCAGAAAAAATCTTTTTATGCAATGTTGATGTTCGCAGATTTACAATACCCTGAAACTCCTCATCAATTAGCTTTTGCACAGCCTGCAAGGCTTAAAAAAAGTCAGATTGATGACTTACTCTTAACTTCTAGCTATAGAACGATTTCAACCAAGGGTAAACAAATGGAAGGTGAGTGAGCAACATTCTAAAACATAACCACTATACTGTCCCCCTTACAAAGATCATTACATGATATTTTGTTTCCAGATTCATATAAATGCACTTTATTTATTGTACATTTGTAGTATATTCTGAAAAGCCAGAAATTACAATTGAACACAAGCATGTGTTGGATTATATAGTTATATTATTGTAATAGGAAATATTATATCTTCACATGATAGAAGGAAGATTGAAGAGATTATAGTGATGCAATTATAAAAGAAAGAAATAAAACACTACCACTTCGTGAGAATTTTATTCCCTTAAATTTACTTAGCAGATTGTGGCACAGATCAGCATACCTTTGTCATTGTTGCGGTTACCAAGACGATCAGAAAACCTAGGCCATCAGACTTTGATGCACGATGTTTCAATGGGGCCAGAAATTTGCGTATATCAGGACCAAAGCCACGATCAAACATTGTATCTGCCTCATCCAAGACCTGCAAAACAAATATATTAATTATTGTACCAATTCATTATTGTAGCAAATTATTGCATATTAGAATTAGTCGATTGTGGATTACTCACCAAGTATTTGATGTCGCCATACACCAGGTTGCCCTCCTCAATATGTTGAAGAATCCTTCCAAGGGTACCAACTACCATATCAATGGGGTTATTAAGTGAATCCTCTTGAGGCCTAATACGGCCACCACCACTTACCATTGTGCACCTGAACCGTGCATGATGACTAATTGATTTCGCAACTCAAAAAACCTAAAGAATCCCATTTGATAGAGAGATGGACGGAGGTGAGGGAGTGAGATCGATGACGGAGAGAGGAAGGAGAAGCTCGAGGGTGATGGGAGGGATGAGTTCGCGTTTAGCCGTTGTGTGGAGCTAAGGTTGCTGGATTGGGTAATTGGATAGGGTATCCCAGCAAAACAATGGCGTCTTGCGTGCGATGCAGAGACAGATGAGAGAGATCGAGGAGCAGAGAGAGACAAAGAGAGGATAGAAAGAGGAGAGAAGATGAAGAAACCTAAAACTTTTAGAGGCGTGAACATAGAGTTTTGAAGCAGATGAAGAACAATTTTAGTTTTTTGTTTTTTTAATATGTTTTTGTTTTGTTGTTTTAATTATTTGAAATTATAAAATTAAGATTAATTGAATTCTAAAATTTGATTAATTTAAAAGGATATTTTTGTCTAATCAAATAAAGGAAAGATGTTTAAGTCTTTTTATAAAATTAAATAAATAAATGTTTTTTATTTTTATTTAATTAAAAGAGTGTTTTAGTAAAAGTAGTGATATACTATATATTTAAAAAAGAAAAAAATTAAATGCTGACATGGAAAATAAATTTCACATATCGTATTGTTATTTGTCTATATTTTAAATGTATCGGTACATATGAATTTATCATCGTACTGTAGCAAACACCTTATAATTAATGTCTGCGAAATAGAAAAAAAAAGTTGTTTTTGTACAATTTTATACAGATAATATCAGCAAAATTATAAGAGGAGAAAATAAATCAATTTATTGAACTTTAAAACATAAATATTAATAAAAAATATATTAATTTAAATTTAAATAAAANTAATAAATTATTTTTTAAAATTTATTAAAAATGATCATTTTGTGTATTAGCATCTAAATAACTTTACTGAGATTTTTAATATTAAAAAAATTAATATAAAATATAATCTTTTAAAGGAATGACATAAGAATCGAAATTTAAATTTTTTAGATAATAAATAATGTCATCAAAATATTTATTCTATATTTAGTTTTAAAAATTAAATAATAATTTAATTGATATAATATTTTAATTATTTTTTAAATTATATTTTATTTAGATATAGTTGATTTTTTTATATATTTCTGATTTTGAAAAAAATCCAAATTATTTCTAAACATTCAGATATAAAATATACATTAAATAATTAAAATAAAAGATAGAACAAGAAGCCCCACATCCTTCGCTACAATGCGTGGTGGTTAATTACTTTAATTAGCTGGTCCCTTAAACTTAAAGTGAATTATTTTTTTACTTTTTTTTAAATATTTGTTTACTTATTTATACTTTGATAGAGATCCTCACACGGTACAGACAAGACGATACATTTAAGGGAAGGAATAGTATAAATAACCAATAATATTTTAGAATAATGTGTAAACAATATAAATTAATAGGATTAAAAGAATAAATTGATCTTAATTTTAATTAATAACATTAAATTAAGATGTAATATATTTTTATTTAATTAGTAATTGTTCATATTATTTAAAATAATCATTATTTATCACACCCCCGTAAAGTGAATTAACAAAGAATCAAAAAATCAAAACCCAAATCCTATATGGCAACTAGGTTAGCTGGTCCTACTTATACCTTATTTATTGTTCTAAGAAATGGTTTATTTCATTTTAGACATGTGCCGAAAACTTGAAGCTTTTTTTTTTAATTTATATTTTGCAATCTAATAATTGATTCCATTTTTTAAAAACTTAAAATTATTAACACAAGATATTTGCTCGTTAAAATTTTTCAAATGGAAACTTTTGACTTCAGTTAAAAGTTTTAACTCAAGAATTCCTTCTTTTTTCGAATGTATTAACAAAATTTTAGAAGAAATTACATGTAAAACTTTTTGCTTTGTCTTTTTCTAGTGTTCTGGGTTGGATTGCTTGTGAGAGGTGGAAAACAGTACCTATGGCTAATGATCCAAAAGGATTTAATAAGGTCTCTAATATTTTTTTTTGGTCAGGGTCCAGGCTAACAGAAAGGCCAGACCACAGAAAACCGAACCCCCAACCCTATACCGGTGCATAAGGTCTCTAATCTATATTGAATATGAATACTGATGAGGTGGTACAATTAATTAAGGGTAGTGGGCCTTTGCCTATTGTCTATTGCATTACCGGTCCTAAAAGTTAGCCCGTTAGTGTAACCCATCTAACCTACCTTAAGCAGTTAGAGAAAGTTCATGTTAAACAAACACAAAATTCCAGCCAAAAAAAAAACACAAAACCAGTGGATGAATTTTAATTCACATGGCATATTTCTCCTTTCCACTTTAAAGATTTAGGGTTTAAATCTTAGAGATTGTAATTGAGGAAAAAAAATAGTAAAAATACGAAGAGTGTGTGAGTGTGTTCTGTACTTAAGATTGGAAATTGTCTAATTCACTGACAAAAAAAAAAAAACACAAAGCCGTGTCTCCTGATCAAAAGGAAAGAAATGAGACAAATCACAATGATAATCCTAAATCCTTATAATACCAAAAACAAAAAAGACAATGATATTTTGGCTATGAGGCATGGGCAGCGTGACTGCGTATCAGACATATTTTAGATATAACATTTATCGATATTTGTCTGACACGTGTGTTTTATGTGTTTAATTGTGTTTTAATAAAAAAAATTCGAATACATTTGGACACACTTAGATACTATCATGTATTAACATGTCTATCTTTATTCTTAACAAGTATTTTTTTTTTTATCTAGAATAAGAATTTTTGAAATGAATTTAAAAATAATTCATATTATTAATTATTAAAATAAAAAATATTTTGAAACTTTATATAATTAAAAAAAAATGTAGTATGCAAGGGTGGCATGCTGTCAAAATGATTACTTAATGCGGATGCAATGCTTGATGAAGCAAGTGATTAAGGTATGGAAAGATGTTGTGAGGATGATGTAATTGGTGAATCATGATAGCAAGAATAAGTGAAGGAATCTAGGTTAACAACCATGTATCCTTATTTGGTCGCAGCAGTTTGCTTATTTGAAGCCTTTGAATATTGCATGTCTACATTTTTATGCAAAGAAGAGTAAGGAACAAAATTTTCATAAAATGCAACATTTCGTGAGTTAAAAATTCTTCTAGATTTCAAGTCAACCAAAACAAAACCTTTTGTCCCTTTCTTATGTCCTAAGTAAGTACATTTTTGAGCTCTTAGGTCATGTTTAGTTCTATCTGCTTTCAAAGTCTTTGCATATGCAAGGCAGCCAAACACTTTCAATGCTACTAAATCAGGTAACTTCTGATATAGAACTTGATAAGGATTGAGATTCTGTAGAAGTGTACCAAGAGTTCTATTGATCAAGTTAACAACCTCTACAACAACTATTTTATTTCCTATCTCCTTTGTTGATTCCACATTAATGAACTCTTGGGAATGTTCATGTATCTGGACTCAGATTTCAAAAAATCATGTCTAATCTCAAATATGGAATCTCCTTGCATCTACATTTGCAAGTTTAGTATATGTTCTCTTACATTCCAAGGCGTTCCTTTTAATAGTTGTAACCCTTTTATTTTGCTCTTAAAGATGACTAGAATTTTATTTTTGTCTACTTCAGAAATTGACACACCTTCAAGATATTTTCAGATTCTAATCAAAATGTTCTTGATGGTTTTGAAGGCAAGCTCCTTGTTTTTGATAACTTTTTCAATTAGATTCAAGCAATTTTTTTTGGGCCTTTGATTCAAGCAGTTTATCATGAACTTTTGTTGTGTCTTCTTCTGCAAAGAGACTGTTTCTCCTTCTGTGGATTCTAACTCAAGATAAGATGGACCAATAACAATGAAAAGCCCAAATGCTAAATCTCAACTTTATTGATACTCTAGTTCAAAATGCCAGTGTTGTTTCAAACAATACAGTCTATAGGAACCCAATTCGAACCAAAAAACAAAAGGCCGAGTCTTGTAAATCAATTGTCCAATATTATTGCACTTCTACATGAAAAAGGTTAATTCAAGAATAGAATATTTCAATTTGCTATGAAAATAATTTATCGCAATATACAATAAGGTTTGTCTTTTATAATTGTCAATTTTTTTCTTATATTTATTATTCTTCATATTTACATTTATATATCTATACATTTATACATTTATTATCATATTAATAAAAAGTTAAAAACTGCTCCAATAGGCCAAAATCTTACAATAATAATTTTGTAAAAAAAAAACATATAATATTATTCACTAATAAAATCAAACTGTTTAGATTAACATTTTATGAAAATAAAATTTAAAAACATTTGATTTTTTTATTGAAAAATGTTTGATTCTCATTCAAATAATCATGATAAGATAAGATCCAAAAAAAAAAAACCAGAAAAAAGGATAAGATCATAAGAATTAAATTATGATTATTATTATTATTATTATAATATTGCTCTGAAGCTGGCGTAGACGGGGGTAGCTCCAGAAGGGAGTGAGAAAATAGCACGGAGCTTGTTCAGCTGCATCATCAGCACCCTACGCTCGATTAGGGTTTCTCTTCCAAAATTCATTCTCCAAATTAAGGTTTCCTCGTTCCCCTTTTCCTTCTCAATCCCTCGCCATGACCGACGGCTTCTGGAACCGCCAGCAGCAGGCCATGCTCCCTCACGCCGGCATGCTCAAGCGACCTCGTTCCGACTATGGTAATTCCCTCTTCAATCCATTCATTTCTCCTCTCAAATTTTAAATATTTCTTTCGTTTTATGTTTTACCAATTTGGATTGGGCCTTTTCATGCAATTTTACTAGTTTCTGGCTTCTCTGGGATCTGTTTCGAGTAATTTTATTAGGTTTTTCTTTCGTTTGGGGGCGGCTTCTTAGATGTGTGGTGTGATGCTAACTAAGTTAGTGTGAGAAGGTGATCGCTTTCTGTTCTTTGGAAATTTTGTTAATTTAGAGGTAAGCATGGCGTTTCGTGTTTTATGCTTCGTATAGGGTTTGTACCCTATAGAGTGCAACCTTGTGGATAATGTAGTTGATAATACTTAGTTCCTCACCATAGCTTACATGCACTATCAGATTAGTCTTCGGAGATCATTGTAATTGTATTAGTCCCTTGGATTCGAAAATAGTTGGACAATTGGAGTGGCATTTCCAGGCCTAATGGGGTGACTCATGTATCTTTTAGGGATTCAAATAGGGTGTACCCTATTTGTTTATTTATTTATTTTGTTTTTACATATTATGATGATAGGTAGGTCTAATATGCTAATAACTAGATGCTCAGATTGGTCTTTGAAATATACCGGTAGTATTGATTTGGTTCTTCAAAGATATTTTACATTAAATTGGTCCTTCATGTTATAAAATAAATAGAATGCTAGGTACCAAATCGATGTCTAAAATATACATTGAAGGACTAACTTGATCAAAAGAAATATTGAGAGGAATAACTTTAAGACGCATGTTAATCATGATTATGCAATTATTCGAATGACTACTTTTTATTTCCATCTTCTTTCCTCCATCAATCTGATCTTCCTATAAGTGTTATTTGCTGTATTTTCATATAGCAAAAATTTGTACCAGGTGGCATTGCTTTGTTTTTTATTCCTACTGACCTTTTCCCCATTTCTCTGTTTTGTCTTTAGTGGATGTTTCACTTGAAAGGAAATAGAGGGGATGGGTAATGTTTATTTGGAAGTTAAAATGTCTACAAGGGGTTTATTGGAAGCAGATGCATGATATGGACCATGCATTATATGGACCTGGTTGAATAGAGATTGTTCCACTAAATGTTGTTTTCAACTTATATGTGGAGTTTGTGTTTGTAATTTAACATGGGCAGAGTTATAAGCTAAACTAGTTTTACTGTGTTTGTATTTTGTCAACTCTGTGTTTCTGCTCCCTTATTAGGTTTTCACTTTTATTTTCACCTTGCAGATATACCAACTTCTGGTCTGACATCAGGTAATGAGTTGCATAATTATATTGCTCGTGACAATGACCGAACTGGTCATGGAATGATAAAGGACACAAAAACAATTGGGTCTGCATATGACCGCTACCTTCAGAGTGGGGTAATATTTTATCAAGTTTTTTTGTAGTATATTTTTGTTTTTGGGTTCTCTAGTTGCCTCTTGCTTGTTGTAGTAACATTTTATATGGTTTTGAAGCAACTTTCATCGTTCACTTCCGGCGAAGCAAGTACAATTGGTGGTCTCGGATTGTCAAGGGGGGTTGGTGGATTGCCAGGTCAATCATTAAGTGATCCTTCTCTAATCGGGCGTCACGGAGTTGGCGGTCCTGATCTTGCTCCAAATGGGCGGGGGGTTGGTTATGGTGGTCAGCTACCAGGAGATGCAGTTTCTAGGCCAGGGCCAGAAACGGTTCCTCTACCTCCGGATGCTTCAAGTACTTTATATGTTGAAGGTCTCCCTTCTGATAGCAAAAGAAGGGAAGTGGCTCGTATCCTTTTTCTGCAGATGCACTGCTTTAGGATTCAATTCTGTTATTTACTTTTGTTTTGTGAGCTTTTCTTTGGTTTTAATTCTGTTTTTCACATTCCTTGATGTTATCTTAGACATTTTTCGTCCTTTTGTTGGATATAGAGAAGTGAGGCTTGTGAGCAAAGAATCCAAACATGTAAGTGTACCGTTAGTAACATTATTAGCTTACATTATTAGCTTCTCCAATTTTGAGTGTGTGGATGATCAGTTGAAATTCACTGTGACTTCTTTTATGATCATTGCAGCGTGGTGGAGATCCTCTTATTCTTTGTTTTGTGGATTTTGCAAATCCAGCTTGTGCAGCAACTGCAATGAGTGCCTTGCAAGGTAGCATTTACTAAAGTTCTGTATTTGTTCATGTAAATCATCTAACTGAATCATTTAAGTATGTGATAACTTAGATGAAGCTCATCAAATTAGAGGATACATTAACCTGTTTGGTAGATACTCTAAATTTGACTATTTCGTTATAATTATGAATCATAGTAAAAGACAAAAAGCCTTGAGGTACTTAATTTGGACATTTCTGAACTTCTGCTCTCTTCGATTTTAGGATTGTGTTTCCTCATCTAGTAATATATGACTAAATTTTGGTTATATATTATATATACATTGATCCCCTGAAATAAAGTAGTGAAAGGAATTTGTCTTATTCTCCTCCTTACTCTCTTCGGTTATCTTAATTTTATACGGTATAACAATCGGTTGGTATTCTAATTTTGTTATGAACAAATCATTGAGCGGAATCGATGTTGAATGATTCTCTAAAGTGTGCATAAGAGGTTATTTTTAGCATTTACTAACCGTTTGGTTTTATGATGCAGGGTACAAAGTAGATGAACTCAATCCCGAGTCTAGTCACCTTCGGCTTCAGTTCTCTCGATTTCCTGGTCCTAGAAGTGGAGCTGGACCTCGTGGCGGTGGCGGTGGCAAGAGGTGAGTTGATTCACATAGGCCAAGATGAAGCACAATTTTCTTTAAACAAATCTAACAAATGTGGATATTTTGGGTTACATATTACTGTGGTGTATCATTATTGCTAACTTTGTTATGGATATTTTGTCTGATTTATAGTAGATTTTATTGTGTTGTCCAAAACAATTTGTGGTATTCAATTTTTTTCCCTTTCTATAGTTACCGTTATTCTGGTATGGTGGTATGCATATGCACTTTGGTTAGAGCTGTCAAAATGAGTTACGACTCGCCAGTAGGCTTAGTTTGCTACTACAAATGGGCGTGTTTGCAAATGACTCATAACTGCCTAGTTAAGCGGATTCGGGTCCAACGACATGAGTTAGTTTAGTATGAATAAACGTATGATAAAATTTCTTAACTTGCATGGACTGAAACCCACTCTTCTTAAGATGTCCAAATATGGTCTTTGGCATCATTTTCGACCAATCATATTACTTGCGTGATCTTAGCCATCTTAAATGTCTTTCATTCAGGTAAAGATGCTTTGATGTATAAAGCATGAGTTATGAGTTATTTTTAGGTCAAAGAAAGCATGAATTATTAGATCAAAGAAGGCATGAGTTAAGGGGATTGAAGCAAATGTTATTTATATATTGATATTATGTTAGGGCAAATATTAATGTGCTCCTGAAAAAGTAAAGAGTGCAGTGCGCTTTAAGAAATAATTTGTTATTAAAGATAAAAAACAAAAAATAAAAAAAATTCTTATTTAAATGTAACAAGTGAAGAGTTAAGATTTATTCAATTAACAAGGATTATAATATTTCTTACTTGATAAAAAGCTTTAAAGATGAGCATTGTGTTAGACTAGACATACATGGTACTAAAACCATATATTAATGAAATTTTTCGCGTAGAGT
>NC_029776.3:106008381-106020482 GCF_000817695.3 Arachis duranensis
AAAAAAATGTCACCACTTAAGGAGTTATGTTCAAATACTCAATAAAATTTGAGTACATATGAGAGTAGTGAAAGTATTTATATGACCTTCAATTATATTATTTCAACCACAAGGTTAAAAGTTCATTTGATTTTGCTTGTACATCCTGTAGAAATGAACTAAAATGGTATACTATAGTCAATTGAATCTTATATTTTTTATTGGGTACATAAATGAAAACAATTGGAACAAAACTTTTCTTCTATGGATGTTATCTCCATTGATATTTTTCACTATAAATAATCTAAGAAAAATTCAATTTACTGTAAATTATATAATTGAAACATATCTAGTACACCATTTCAGGTCATTGAATTTCAATTAATTTGTGTTGGTTCATTATTAGAGAAAAGTTTAACCCAATGCTATGTTTTCACAACATAAAAACTACATTAAAATTTAAAATAGGGATACTTATACTTGTTTCAACTTACTATTTATTATAGTCACCAAAAACTTACTATTTATTATAAGTTTAGATCCTTAAAAAAAACGAAGGCAAAGATATTTAAAACGTCTTTAAATAAAGACGGTTAATTCCATCCATTGAAAAAATTGACATATATTAAATTTTTGACACATGAATATAGATTAAAAGGATTGTCATTATTAAAGTGCAGCTATATTCTTAAAATGGTTACTTTAGATTTGATATCAACTTTTTAATTTGTTTAAAATTTAAATTTTTAACAAAAATTTTATTTAAGGAAAAGTATATGGAACCAACTAATAATCAGTCAAGAATAGAACAACATAATTAATTATAATTAATTTTATTAATTTATAATTTAATTTGTTTGTTAAATTATTGTTGACCACGTTTAAAACATGAGGGAAGATACGTTAGTGTTAGGAGAGAATCACGGAACAGATGTTTTGATCATTCATTAGTTGGTTCCATATCATTAATTATATTTTATTAATGTGTAACACATGAAATATAGAAATCATATCCAAAACCATCCAATTTACAAGAAAAAGAAACATCTGTGTGCCTATCAGTAACAACATCCGGTTAAAGTCACCAGTGCCTCTAGTTTACTAGTTGGCTGATTGTTTGCTTATATAGAGTTGGTTTCCTAGCATTGTTGATATTTTAATCTATCAATTCTTATTGCTAATTATTCTATTTTTAGTATAGCAATTCTTATTTTATTTTTGAATTTTTTAAATAAAACTTATTGTAAAATTGAAATTTTGGAAAAAAATATTTTACATTGATTTAAGAAATTAAGTATTATTCAAATTAATATTATTTAAAATCATTAATTTTTGTCTATTAGTTTGGATAATTTAATTATTTTTTTCTTAAATCTTTTGATTTACTTGTTAATTCAATTTTATTCATAGTTTACGTTTTTATTATTAACACATAATTTTTAGAGAATATTTTTTAAGTGTAGGCAAGTAAACAACTTTAGAAAAATTATCTTTGCCTTGTTTATATCAGTGGTGGCCAAATAAAAAATGTTACGTCTTGCATTGCACATAGAGGCAGGGCTGAAATTCTTGTGATAGCTACACGATACCGTATTATTGGGAGTAGTACCAAAATAATTATTTTAAAAAAATAAAATAAATAACGGATGGATTATTTCAACTCCTAGTGATTGAAATTCTATTAGTGCTGGCCAATCTCTATCAACCTTTATTTTGGTGTCATTTTGCAGTAGGTGAGCGACTTTTTTTTTTCTTTTATTTTCGTTATTGAATCATATTTTAATTTCCCATATACAAACAAATAAAAATTTTCAAATAGAATAAAAAGAAAAAAAGAAAGAAAAGGATACAAAGAAAACTTTAGTTTTGCAATGGTGCGCTTCATTTATACTTTCCAAACCATAGTTTGGTCTAACAAGAAAGTAACCTTTGAAGTTGTTACACATTAAAATGAGTATGAAACTCAATTTATATATTTCAAACTATGGTTTGGACTCCTCCCTCTATAGAAATTACATATCTAATTAATGTGCTTAGTGTTCTAAATTCTAATTAACCTTAGCCACAACTAAGACAGTGGTTTGTTCTTATTCGTTAAAAAAACTACAAACTATAAGCGTGTGGGGTTCTTTATTGTCCTGTTGTTTTTATCATTTTCTACAAGTTGATGAGGATTCTTTACTTCTATCCTTTTGAATCCAAGATATTAGGACACTGCAAAAATTGAGCTAGCCATTTGTTTTCATGTGTAAGAACAACTGGAATTTGGATAATGGATAACCATAGAATTATTAGCAAATAAAGAAAAAGAAGCAATTGCTCTCTAAATATGGTTATTATTTTGTAGACTAATTAATTAATTAATTATGTTCTTTTTGGTCTAAGGAAAATATATGTTTTCTTAGAATAGAGTTGGGGGATGCACCATATGAAGGAATGGAAAAAATGAATCCATTTAGTTTTTGAGTTGTTGTCAAAATGGGAATTAACTTTTATTTGTTATTAGTTTCTTTTTGCATGGCGCATCTTCAAAATTATGGGCCTAACTTGATTATTTTGCATTTAACTATAATAATCAAGAAAGTTGCGTGCAAGCATAATGGAATTTAGTTAAAATCTAAATTGCTTTATTAGGTCACTAAGATCAGAGAGTAGTTATATTTACTATTTGTAGCTATGCAATAATATTCTTTTTTTTTTGTTGCATACGGTATTTCCTAAAATCAAATAAATTAAGGATTAATTTATAGTGAAAACTCCGGTGCAGTCGATTTTACGTGAAATTGATTACAGTTTCCACCTTAATTTATTATATATCTAAATTTTATTTAAAAGTCTGTAACGGACTACTTAATTAATTCAAGTTGGCTTGTAATAATTTTCTTTTAGCTCTATCTTAGTGAATTTAAGCACAGTTTGAGCTTACTTTAATTAATACATAATCTATTGTGGTTAGGATATCAGATATCAACTTATATATTTATTAATATCATTACCATAATCTTCATTAAAAAAATTTGAACAGGTAATTGTACGAATTTTTAAATGATATAATGATTAATTTATTTTTTCAACTAACATATATTTGCATGTTGCTGGCACTCACAATAATAGAGAGCTATCGCATATAAATATAATATTGACTAAGGAAAAATTAAAGTAAGTATTTTGCATGGCTAATTGAATAAGGCTCAGTATATTTAATATATGAATGAAACAGATATTATAACACACACATGTATAATATACACACACAAAAGATTATTTAAGACTAAAAATCCCCCTAACAATACTACTTGGTTAATTATAATTATTAAAGCTAGTCCCGAATAAATTTTCATGAATTGGGTTTGGATTGGAGGAATCATCAACATCATTAAAGTGGACTTTAGGCATACGAGGAAAATTAAATCCTTGGATTCGTAATTTCTATTATGCATGGAGGAAGTGGAAAAATAGTAGCCACAAAAAATACACCAAATTATTTTAGTGTTGATAAAAATGTTTTTAAATTAGTTAAAAATACGATTAAAAATGTTCAATATTAAATATGTATTTTTAAAAAATATTTTAAAAATTAAATTTTTATGTGTTTGTTTTGTAAATATGATTAAAAAAATAAAATATTTGTATCCTTAAAATTTGATAATTTTTACTAAGTATATATAATTTTTTATGATTCTTGTCAATAACCAATAATACTTTTAAAAAATAAAAAATCTAAAAGTTAAATTTTTATCTAATTTTGTGCGAGTATTTTCTAAATAGTTATATAAATATTCTTATAAAAGTTTGATAAAATGTATATATGGTTTGTTAAATATAAAGTAATTTGTTACTTATATAAAAAATAATAAATTTTTGATATTTTTGTCATATTTTTAAATAATTTATGGATATTTTTATTGATAATAAAATTTAAGAGCATTTTTTAAAAAATAAAAAAATATGTTGGATATTAAATATCTGTATGGTTTCTCAAATATAAAATTATTTGTCACTTATATAAAAAATAATATTTTTAAATATTTTTATCGTATTTTTAAATAATTTGTGAATTTTTTTATCAATAACAAAATTTGAGAATATTTTTATTAGTATTAAAAGAATTCAAATATATTTTTTTTGGTTTATCGAGAAAAATAATATTGGAACTTTGGAAGATTGAGAGGGACCTCACAACAATTGAGTAGTGGGTTCCACAAACCCAAACAAGACCTCACCATGGAGCAAAAGTCAGTGTTGAATAGCTCTAGTGTTCACAATTAAACACCCACCTTTTTCGGGGTTATGTTTGGAAACTGTCCCAATTCAGGAACCAACAAAAGAGACCAAATACTAAAGACTTTGATGCTAGCTACTATGAAATTAAATTTTTTAAATTTTATTTTTTGACATTTTAATTATTCTTTTTATGTTTAAATTGATTTAGCCGTGTACAAATTTTAATTGTGTAGTTGTATATAAATATTAAAACTATGGGTGTACGCGGATCGGATCGGATATGGCCAAAAATTCGATTCGATCCGCATAATTTTTATCGGATCAAATCTGATATGATATCCGCGTTTTTAGTGTCGGAACCGATCCGATTCGATCCACAAATGTGCAGATCGGATCGGATCGGATATCGAATATATCCGTATAATTGAACTTTCTCTTTTTAATCATATTTCTATGTAAAAAATTTAATAAAAATATTTTTTCACATTTTTAAGCTCATTTATTCCTAAAATATTTTTAATCAAACTTTTTCTAAGTAACAAAAATAAAATAATATAATATATAAATAATAATTACTAACTAAAACATACAAATAAGTAAATATAATATCAAACATATATATTTATTTATTTTTAATTATTATTGTACGGATCTGCGAATCCGCATATCAAATATATAAATGTAGAGTAGATATTCGTGATCCAATCCGTAAAGAGTGTGAATCGAATCATATTCACAATTTTTAGATCAGATATAAATATTTACTGCGGATATGCGAATACGATCCGATCCATCAAAACCCCTAATTAAAACTTTTAAAATAGCTAACAATTACTTAATTATTCTGCGTGGAAAAAAAAGAAGAAGTATAGAGTAAAGAAAGTTATGACTATATCAATAGATACAATGTGTCGCTATTTAGCTAATATTATATCGGAAGTACGGAAAAAAAAACAAAAAAATTAGTTTAAGGGATAAGAATTACTAGTAATTGGAAAATGACTTATATTTAAACTTAGCCCGACATTAAGAATTATTAGTAATTGCTTTTGCTTTTATGACTTAATCTTTCTTCTTCTTTTAATTTTGTGGATCCGTTTTTTAACCAATCGGATCCACTTATAGTTTTGTAAAAATAAATGTCTCTATCAAAATTTAAAAATGTATTTAATAATACATAAAAATTATGTATAATTATCTTTATTATATTATTAAATTTGATTCTATTATTTTGTTTCTTTCATTTTATTTCATATTATAAATATTTTATCTTATTGTCAAAATTTTCTCAATATATCACACTTTAATATACTTAACATATAACAAAGCAATGCTTCTAATATACTCTAGTTAACACATGAACATCTAGAGCATAAAATTTATTAAAGTAAATATTGCTTGTATCATATCTACATATAATAGCTAGTGTATTATATAATACTAAATTTAATGAATTTACAACTTAATTAACAAAATATGAACCTCAATAAGTAGTAGCTCACCACACTTTGTATATTTATGAACAATATTATGAAATATCATGAATTCTGATGGTGTATGCTCTAGAATTTGCATCGACTCCCATGCTATCATTTCTGTATCGGTAGCTGATGTGAAACAATTTTCTATAACTCTAAAAATCATAAATAAAAGAGTTGCTCAACTTAATATATAACAAATTCAAGTCTTATATCAACTTGTGCCTCTCCATTTTTTACCTACAACAGGAGCATATATATATCAAACAAATGTTAATAAATAAATAATAATAATGGTTACAAAGACATGCATTTTGGATAGAGAAAGTCTTACATGGACCAATATTTTTATTAAAATTTAGTCAAGATTTAATAATTAAAAAAATAATATATAATTTTATATTATTAAATATAATTTTGAGAAAAAGATAAATAGGTCCTTAATTTTTTGTCTTACGGATATTTTTGTCTCTAACCAACAAAAAATACTTTTAAATTCTTGACCTTCACATAGACGGATCAGTCCCTCCATCCAAATCCCTCCGTCAGGGATTGATCTGTCCAAATGCCTCTGTCAGAGACTGATCCATCCAAGTTTTGTGAAGATCAGAGACTTAAAAGTATTTTTCAATGGTCATGGACAAAAATATCCGCGGGCAAAAAGTCGAAAATCTATTTATCTTTTTTTCTATAATTTTACATCATTAAAAATATTAATAATAAATAATTAATAATTATAAATTACAAAATTTACCTACTTTAATACTACCGTTTTGGATAATATTTTTTAAATTAACGTGCTCGCATATATATATATATACTAAAATTAATTGTTACATGCATTAAATGATTGAGGATTTGAGGTAATATAGTAATAAAGGAACTATATTTCTATTAACAACACTAACATTTAATTCTTAAAAAAATTACTATTAATTGTGTAAAAAATAATTTCAATTGCAAAAATACTCGAAAGGTATTAGACATTTGTTTTTTTTAATAAATATATAATAAATACGTTAAAATTTAACTTTTTTATATTTTACATACAAATTCATTATTAATATGTCTTTCGAAGATTACATGTTAGCTAAATATTTTAGATTAACTATTCTATTAATTTTTATAGTTTTACTAATTTTGTAATTATTTTTATATTTTTTAATTAAAATATTTTAATTTACAAAAAAATATTTATTTAATTTTAATATTTAATACTAATAAAATTTAATTATAAAATTAAAAATAATATAAAAATTTAATTAAAAAATATAAAAATTTAATTATAAATTTAATAACATTATAAAAACTAATAAAATAATCAACTAATATTTTAGTTAAAGATTATATGATTGATGATATAATCGGTCCAAATACATTAACGACATGTTGAAAATGAGCGATGATTTTATGCTAGAGAATTTGACTTGGGCTGATTTCCGTCGTTGGTGATGATTGGACAATATAAAAAATAACACTAATAATAAGTCACACGCAATATCAAGTTAGTAGATTATATTATCATGATGTCCAGCTAATAATTTGTGATAAAATTTAAAAAAAAAACTATGAAACCGGTAAAAGAATAATCACCAAGACTATAACTCTTTGGCCATGTATATAGAAGTTGGATAAATATCTTGAATGTTAATTATACTTACCGTACATATACTATGACTTTAGGTTTTGAAGAGCACTTAATTATATGTGCTAGCTACTTGATTGACGGAAGAAAAATCCTTATTTATTTTATGGTATAAATTATTTTTTATTATATTTTTTTATTATATCTGTTTATCATTTATTGTTTTTTTCTTCCCTTATTTTATCAAAATAAATAGATAAGATTTTTCAATTGAAAATAAGTTTTATTGATTTGTTATAATGTTTATTATATATTAAAATAAACACCACAAATAAATAGTATGATTTATTGTTAGTTAATAAATTATTACATATACAAGATAGAATTTAAATCGTTAACATTTAATTAAATAAACTAGTAAACTAATTACTAGAATTAGTGGCGGAGCTTAACTAGGACAATGGGATCATGGTCCCCAAATTTTTTATAAAAAAATTAGTAGTAATTTTTCAAACAATAAAGAGTAATTCAGTTGGCTCAAATGTTTTACTATAATTTAGAATATCCAGGTTTAATTCTTATCTCATACTTTTATTGCATAATAATTTTTAGAATGGATATTTATTGGCTTTACAACACATCTAACAAAAAAAAAAGTTATCTAACAAAAATCATCATACTTGCTTTGTTTCTCATTATAAAAATATGTTTTGCTTCTCATTCTAAAATTAGGTATTTTTTATTTGTTTAATTTAATATTATTTTATATATTATTGTTTATTTAATTTAATTTTTATATGATAAAAAATATTAGAATATTCAATAAATATTGATATTATTGTATTTGTATAAATTGATAAAAAAATCAATAAATATTATAAATTTTAATATTTATCTCTCTAATTTTTTTTACATATTTTACAGGATATATATTCAAATTTTTATATAAAATAATAATGAAAAATCAAAGAATTGATGTATTTTTTAAGAGAAAGACTAATATTCAATAAGGAGAATATATAAATTCTATAATATCAACACCTATAAATAGTTCTTCTACTTTAATAAATCACGAAAAAAGTAAGATATTACCTTCAAAAATTCAAAAAATTGCATTAGATAAGTTCAACCTTAAATTTTTATATTAAATTTTTTGCCCCCAAAATTTTGTTTCAAACTCTGCCACACCGACCCAGCTCAGTTATGTTTGTACTTAATCTACTACTTTTATTCTTATGTTATACATAAATTATTCGCCTAATAAATAGGTTACATCTTATATACACCCCTACTTATAGAATAACGTACTCTAATAAGTTGGAAAAAAAAATTTCTTGGAATTGAGTATATTATACGAACCTATCCTCATAAATTGACGAACTCCATTCCTTAACGTTTGACGTAAAAGCCAATAATGAGCAATATTTCAGTAATGTCTCAAACTATAACTGTGTCCTCTCTTTTGGAATCTCTCTTTAGACAATACAAATTCCAAATTAATATGCTAACTACCCAAATCAATCATACCAAGAAACATTGACATTTTGATTGATTACAACAGTAACAAAATATAAAATAAAAGGAACTGAGATTCTTAAAAATAATTATTGAATTATGTATACATAGTTTTATGGGTTTTTCACTAAGGTTGGAATGGTGTAATACGTCTATATTATAATAAAACAGTATAATATGTTGTTAGGATGTTAAAATATACGTTAATCAGAAAATGCGATTAATGATTACTGAAGTTTGAACCAGTTAAAAAAATTATTACTAACCATTTCTATAAAATTGAATATGTGACTAACAATTTACTTTTTAGAAATTCTTCCTTATAGTAACGATTTTTTTTAAAAAGGAATTTTCTGTAAATCATTATCCACGATTTTTGTTTGAATTTTTGTCATTTTTAAAATTGATACTCACTATTTCTGTTTATACTATCTTTTATATTCACGTATTACATAAAAATATGATAATATTATCACACCTTATTTTCTAATATAAAAAAATGACCTCTTTTCAATATCCAATTGAATTGCATCACTTGCGATGAGACAGGAAAAAATAATACAAATGGTTATATCTCTAATATTTCGGATATAAAATTTTGATACTATGTCATAAAACCAATCATCCTAAAAATTTAAGCTAATAGGAGAAGGTAACACTAATAGTTATATCTCTAACATAGTTTAAGAATAGAACAAATTAAAAACTTAATAACGAGTATATATAACATAAAAACTTAAATTATTATAACATAAAAACTTATTATAAACTTAAAAACTATAGACATAGTTACTTTCATTTTCATTGTGATTGTTTATCTTATAACATAAAAACACGCTTTGAAATTATTAGCTGGCTGTGATTCATTTACTTGTTCTACTGTCTTATTAGATGAATTAATATTGGCTCTATTATATGAAAAACTAGAAATAGACAAGAATAATAATAAAAAGATAGATTTTTGACACTCTTGAGTTTCATGATTTTATTATGGTAATATAGGAATGATAACAAAATTTCTATACTCAACCATCAAAATATCCCCACAGAATGAAAGCTTTTACATTCTTATAAAACACGTTTTATTCCTCTTTTTAATCGAGGTGCGACTTCACACTAGGTCTGAAGGTTACTTGTTAGCTTGTAAAAACAAAAAGCAGAGATTTCGTTAAGAAAAGTATTCATCAAAGGCATCAGAAAATTTTGATTTACAATTTGTGGTGAGATGATCAAATATGAATGATTTTATTAGTAAATCAACCTTTTTATAATCAATAACCAACCAATAAACAAGCAAGCTAAGGATTAAAGATTTGAGTTATTAGTATAAAGAAAAAAAAGGAATTTAAAGGAAAAGAAAAAAAAAAGAAAAAAGTATTTGCTAATTGTTAGCTACAAAATATTGGTGTTAGTTTTTTTTTAATATAAAATTAAATTAATATTTTTATGTGGCGGTAAATTATAAACTTGGTTAATTTCTATTGTTTAAGGTCGTTGCACCTCAGTTCCTATAGAAGCAGCTCCAATTCTTGGACAAAATATATGACTTTTTCTTTAGATCGTTGATAAGAAGCTCCACCTAAAATGGGAAAAAATGCACATATTTCTAAGAATCCAGCAAGTCTAAAATGGGAAAAAGTAGTTGATAAATCACAAAGATGGCTTAAAATTAAAATTTTTTTGAGGTTTAAGATTATCGACGATCAAATTGTCAGTCGTTGTTAGTAAATTTTTTACTATTTTAACATGATTTTTGCCTGTAATAATATTATTGACGTAAATAGTTTACTGAGGGTTTTATCATTGGTAAATATTAAATATTTAAAATTTAATTTTATTATATAATTAAATTACTGACAGCTAAATTGTCACTAAAAAAACAAATTATTTTAATTTAAAAAACTATTTTTTTAATTACGTACCGGCTATCTAATCATCGTTAAGGATTAATGGGAAAAAAATTATTTACCTATCAATAATATATTACTAATTAATGTCCTAATCTTCAGTAATAAAATTTTAAATTAATCTATAATAAAAAATATAAATATATATTACTCAGGCCAACAAGCAATATATAGAACCTTCCTGTTTCATATATATCCATCATTAACTGAGATTACCTCAGATAATACAATTTCAAACCATGATTAGAATGCTGCAACTAATCAAATAATGACCAGGAAGATGTCATTATCTCATAACTAATAGTTTAACTTGTGAACTAACATCTATATTATATTTATTTTTGTATAATATATAATTTTACACTTCATTCTCTTTCATTATTATTTCACCAATACTACTATACCTAGAAGTAATAGCTTTGGTATTGCCTCTTACATTATTTGTAATAAATATATGAAATTGTGAAATAAATTTCTATTTACATGTTACTTTCCGATCCCTTTTGATTTTAAATTTTTAATACTTAAACAACTTATAGGTATATGCTTCCCATCTGATCTCTTTTACTTTTTAGGATCCTCCAAGTTATTAATAAATATACGGTGGAAACTCAGTTGTAGTTGACTTCACATAAAATTAATACCTGAGAATTGTTAGATAACTTGACTGATTTGACTAAATTTTCATCTAACAACTTTTAAGTATCAACTTCACGTAAAGTCGACTGCACCTGAGTTTTTACCTAAGCATATACATATACATCTCTTTCATGTAAAAAGCATAAATGCATCATAATTATTGCAAAATTAATTTATTAAAGTATTTCAATTTCTTTAGGTGAGATGGTTGTTGGTGGGAAAATCTCTAAACAAACACTAATGAATAAAGAAAAATGTTATGTATATATTTGAATAATGATAGTATATATTCTCATCCTGTGCTCGTTGTACATGTATAGCCTTTATTAGGGTCAAAATTCAAAGGCCACAATTAATGGTTAATGCACAAGATCTCAACGAATTGTTTATTACATTTTTTAAAAATCCATGTACTCATATATACAAGGGACAGATCTAAGAATCTAACTATGAAGAGATCTAAAAATTAAAATTTTATATAATTAAATATAATGTTATATATTTGATAATAGATATATTATAATTAATTTTTTAATTAAAAAATTAATAAATACTTGTTAAATAAAAAAATTATTATCTCAGTCTTTATATTTTTTTATAATTTTTTATAATTTTACATCTAATAAAATATAAAATTATCTATTTTTAAATATTTTGTTAATTAATTTATTTTAATAAGTATTTATATGCTGTGAATTAAATTTTTATGTTTTATGTCATTATAAAATATGACATAAAATAGTATAAATTAATCTCAATAACAATTTTGTTATG
>NC_029776.3:106020578-106021420 GCF_000817695.3 Arachis duranensis
AATACATAAAAAAATATTAATTTTTTTATTATTATTATACTATTAAATTTTATTCTATATAATACATTTATTATAATAATATATAAATTTAAAATTTATTGGGAGGAAGGCCACCACTTGCCCCTTAAATCCGCCCTGCATATATAGTGGATATACATGAGCCTGCTTTCTTCACATACACATTTTCTAATTGATTAAAGTATTAATAATAAACTGCATTGTAACTACTATTTAAAATAAATAAAAAAGAATCAAACCATCCTTATTATATATTACGGACATTATAAATATTTTAATTTTGGATATATATATATATGTTATTATTAAGTCACCGGCATTATTTGGAAGACAAAGTTACGTATAATATTTTCATACAGCAACCTTTTATTACTTTAGATAGTGAATATGCTTAAAAATTAAAATAAAAAAGGTTTAAAAAGAGTGATATATATAGGCTAATCTTGTCTTTTTACTTATGCAATGCAAAATTCCATACGTTATGCTAGCCTCCCACCAACTATATATCATTTCGATAATATTAGAAACACAAAAAAAATTAAAATTTATCTTATTTAATATTTATTAATTATCATAATAATTAATAAATATTAAATAAAATAAGTTATTAGGTATATTTTTAATTAATTTTTTTGTTTATTAAATATTTTTGATATTATTTTATTTGAAAGGCAAATAAAAGATATGAATGTATTATTTTTATTCATTTTCATATTTTTTTTAAAATACGATAAAATTAACACATACATAAGTTTATTGTTGATGGCAATATAAAATGAGATTTGTCATGCTCTCTTTTATTTGTCCAGGCTTTTTTTTATTAA